>NW_028278566.1:0-115698 GCF_059751315.1 Micrasema longulum
TGAAGACAAGGGACCTTACACGATTAATCAGCAGTAGAGGTTGAAGGTGGTCTAAATCTTACATCATCCTTGGCATCTTTTCGGCCATATTTAAAACGCCTTATCCACTGAAAAACTGATATTTTTTTAAACAACTTTCACCATCAACAGCCCTCAACACATCCGCAATTTCTTAAGAACTTTTCCCAAGCTTTACCAAACAGTTGATATTGAGTCGTTGCTCAGTGATTTCGTCGATTTCCATTTTGATGGAGAGCTAAAACATGCTCAACAGGAGCAAACGCTAGAGGCACAGTGCGTACAGCTTCACAGTCATACGAGTATTGACGACTCATTGGCTTGTTAGTCAACACGTGAGCTAGTAGGCAGGGCTATACATCGCGTCATAGCCGCCATATTTTATCAGTCCGCGTATTTATTAGACCCACCTCGTATGTGTACGCGCATGATTATATGTATGTGTGTATGTGTATGCTCATGGGAATATGTATATGTGTATGTGTATAAACGTTTATTCATATGTATGTATCAATATGATTGTGTATTCTAGTAAGTTTATATTTCTTGTATCAGTTCTTTTTATTAACTTGTAAATTATTATTATATATTTAAATCTAATTACCAAGCTTGGAATGGAGTATGTACTAACCCTTGTTAGCTGGGTAAAGTGTATATATCATTAAATATATGAATAAAAAATATTTAAAAAAACAAAAGTTAATATAATGTTATTTCAATAGATCAAAAAGTAAAAATATGAATAATATATGAATTTTTGTACTTCCAATTTTTTTTCGTATTTATAAAATAACTTGATAACTTGATTTTATTTTATTTTACATTTGACTAAAAAACATAACCACTAAAAGTACATGGATTGTAAAATTCTGCGTCGACTGTTGAATATCACAAAAATGACACATTTATTAACCGAAATTCAGAAGATTTTTATCGCCGTTAAATTTGTCTTATTTTCATTTACAGCTCGAACAAAAGAAAAGTCTTTAATTAAAGGAAACAATTGACGATAAAATTAAACCTTTTCCGTTTTAATTTCCTCTTTCAAATGAGTTTTTTGGCTGAAATATGTTGTTCCTTATCGATGATGTTCTGTTTGTAATTATATTAACCAACCCTCTTTCTTTTGTTTCAGGTAAGTAACTCTAAGGCTACGTATCGTGCTACTTCGTGGTCACAAGGTTTGTTCAAATGTAATAATGTAATTACCTTTGAAACACGGAAAATTATGAACATGAGAATTTGTATGAAAGGTGACGTAATTTTCTTTTCTATTACTAATTTAATTGTTAAGCCGTTTTCCTGATTCATTGAGAAAAAGTTAGGATAATTAAATTTTAATGTTTTATCTCAAATAAATACTTTTTTTTTTATCAGTTGATCTTCAGCATTAATTTAGTTTCAATCATAAAATATTTTAAATTTTGAAACTTTGAATGTTACATGTTACACAATGCGTTGATGCATTGCGTAAACGAGCCAATGGCAGATTGTTATCGTACTTTTATGAAGTCTTTATTTGAAAAATCTCTTTATTTGAAAAATCTCTCTCTGACAAAAACTGCTTTAAATATATGGTTAAATAAAAAATATTATAAGGTCTAGTTATACTTTGTCTTGTCTGGTAGGTTTTGTTATCGTGTGCTTTATCAAGTTGGTTTTAAATGGGTCTCTAGTATAATTTTTCAAATGGTAATATTAGTCATTGTTGCGTATAAGTCCTCTGTCTAGTATTTTTGAATATCTTACATTTGTCTTAGTACAAATAAAAAAAACATTGTTCTTAATAATAACGAGGAGTGACGCCTTACAATTATAAATATTTTTTTTGTTGAATTTGAATAAATATACTGCTGAAATTAGAAACGAACTTTTAAAACATTCTGTTGTATTTCCAAATAAAATTTTGTATACACGATTGTATTATTTCATTTTTATTTTAAAAATAATTAAGATATTTTTAATTATTTGAAACCTTAATTAAAAACCTAAACTTTTGAATTTTTTCGGAAATCATTGTAATTTACTAATTAAACATATGTCTAAGATTAAAATCCCACTCTGACACAACTCGATTTCTATTTTTCCAACACAAATTATTTACGACTCTTAGGAAATAGTCTGAAAATTTAAATATTTGAGTAAATAAAAAGAAGAAAAAAAATTATTGGAAACATAAATAAAATGAAAATTATCTAAAAAATAAATAAAAATTAGTATTTCTAGATTTTCATAAATAATAAAAAGTTCAAATCCAATACTCGTCACAAAAAAAAGATTTATACAAAACATTGTCAAGGGTATTTTTTTAACTGTAGATGTTAAAATCATTAAGATCTTATACTTAATCCCTTTTACTAAATACATTTTTTCAACCTTAATCCCTGAAGATAAAAAATAAATTTGTTTATAAGCAAACAATCCTATTGTGAAATTTTATAGCTTGTTGTTTAATATCTAAGAGGACTTAAACAAATATCTTATATTATTATTTCTGATCTGGGATTTATTTCATGAAATTAATTAGGACAATCGTATTAATTACTCTAAACTTGACAAAGTATTTATTTTATAATTCGATATCTCAAAACATTTTCAAAGTGACTTTGATTTTTGTAATGAAAACAATTGATTAAAATTATTTAATAGTCTAGAGTATTCAATTGAAAGAATACGTTTAATTCTAATTGTTACTATAAACGATATAAATTCTGAATTATTAAATATAAACGATACAAATTAAGATTTTTTTGTTGTAAAATATAGTGTAAATAAATTAAGTGAGAGTGCTGAAAAAACCGTTAATTGTGTTATCTTCAAATTTAATTTTTTATATCATTTTTATTTATTCAATTTGATCTGTAAGTCCACGACTCCAGCCACGAGACCACAACCCGGTTAAATTACGAAGGTTGCGCAACGCCACTAACCTGTTTGCTTGTTTGTTGGAGCACTTTACTTAGATAATATTAGTTGGGTACTGTTGTTAAACGTTTTGACAGGCACTCACACGCGTGATTATTGTTGCCTGGAGCTGCGCTAGAAAAATGGAAAGTGCAACGAGTATGTATAGTTAGAAAATATTCAAAATTATATGCGTGCATGAAGTTAGTCCGAAAAAAACCTGTATTTTTTTTTTTTCGGTATAAATTAGAATTTAAAATTGAACCCTTTAGACACAAGCATATTTTTTTATAATTTTTGCTTAAGCAAAAATAGTGATAAAATGTTTTTAAGTGGTCAGAAATAATAGAACTAGGTATTTGAGTTGTGAATCCCGGCACTAACCCAAAACACCAAACTGTTAGTTGTTGAAAACAAATGCTTAAGAAAAATATTAGATATGAGGTAGTTCAATTTATTTGTAACATCAAAGTCCGAGAACGGACACAGCAGCTGTTTGTAAGGAAAAAGCCGTCGCAGATGATCTTTAGGCGTTATAAGGTGGAACTAAGGCACGTGGAATTAACGTAGGTGAAAGCCAAAATTTTTGCTGAGAATATTTATTTATTTATTTATTTGACACTTTATATACATATACAATAAATTTACATATAAAAGTGGGCATATTGCCTTAATTTAACTCTCGCATGCAAAACAAGTTCACTAATCAGAACAGATTTCGTTTTTGATAATTTGTTTCGGAGAGTATTCTGTCAATCCAAAATTCTGGTTTCATCGAACCACTGAATTGCATTCTACTTTGTCTGGACAGGGTAGAGTGGATTTGTACAAAAATTCATAAACATATTTAAAACTTAAATAATTAACATGTTTGGTATTTGATTTAACAGGTTATTTTTTTTACTATTCCATCGATGCTGTATTTGAGTTTTTAAATATTTGAAAAAAATATTTGTAACCTTTTTTAAAAACAATAATGCTTATTACGTGTAAGTGCTGAGCATTAATAAAAACCTTCAGCAATGTTTTCATCGCACCATTAAAATAAAAATTTCTCCTACTATTTCACACTTACGCCTAAAAAAGAATTAATAACAATAATTCAAAATACCTTAAGGCCATTATAGCCCTCTTTATGATGTTGCCGCTGTACTTTACGGGAAATAAGGTGCTTAGTAAAGGTGAGGGAGCTCATATCATGACAATTATGTGTTTTAAAAGGGAGTTTATAAACCTTTGAAGGTTACCATCACACTTTGGACTCACAGCGTTATATATTATGTTACTCGCGACTTTTAAAAACGGTCGCTTTAAATTGAAATCTCTCATCCGCATAACAAGGTTATGTTTTCTTGTGAATATAAATCGTGCAGTTGTGGCTTAAATCAGAATGAAGAATTCGACTGGAATTTAAAATGAGTGATGCGAAAATTACACGCAAGTAACGCAATAAGCCCTATTTTATACCATTTGGAATTACGTTATAAACATGTTTATTGATATATTAATGCAATAAATAATTCATATATAATTCATCAAAATTATCAAGTAGACATTTATGTGCAATTTTTAAAAATAAATTTCGGCTAATACTTAGGGTACAAAATCAAATTGGATGAGTTTTTTCATTGAAATTATTCCATTTTTATACTTAAAACATTGAAGAATTTAAATATGATGCGGAAAAAACAATTGATAATATGAGTATCGATCCATTTTTTTTTGTTTTCAATTTAGCAAAAATGATTTAAGAAGTTGACAATTATGTACTCAAAAAATTACTTCCTGTAATGTTCATAAAATTATTACACAATGTCTTTTATTCAAAAATTTAATAGTTTAAGATGCTCGAAAACGTTTTCAACACGAAAAGAAGAATTTATTTTAAATCCTCAAAAAAATTACCAACAGGAATATTCAAGATAGCAATCATTTTAATGAATATATCTGTTTAGTTTCTTTG
This sequence comes from Micrasema longulum, assembly GCF_059751315.1. Taxonomy (NCBI): domain Eukaryota; kingdom Metazoa; phylum Arthropoda; class Insecta; order Trichoptera; family Brachycentridae; genus Micrasema; species Micrasema longulum. The sequence goes on from NW_028278566.1 coordinate 4,886, forward strand.
ACATTAAAATTTTAATTTTCGTAGAGTAATGAAATTTTATTATTTTTGTGCGCAATGATTTGGCTCATTAATCCCAACATAAAGAAGTCCTATTTTAATATTTCCGGGATCCTTAAATTTTAATGAGTTGAGCCAAACAATAAAACATTTAAGTGAAAAAGTCGAGAAAAGAATGTTATTTGTGACGTAAAGAGTCGTGTGAATTAGATAGTACCCTCTGGATTCACAAAACCACCTTAGCCACTTCTTTTGTTCGGAACAAAATTCTTTGTCTCTCGTTTTTAAAAGTTTTTCTTTGTTTCACTCCAGTTTAAGGGTCCCCATAACGACACCTTTATTATATTATTACGTTTTTCTTTCTCCTCTGCCAGTTTACGCCCGTCACATCAGGTACCGCTGAGGTGAACTTGGCGGTTTAAGACTTATTCTATTGATTTAGATGCAACGCGGGATGTTTTAACATGCAAACCCTTTTAACCGTTATTGCGGTTGTTAATACTATTTATTAATCTGATTTGAATCAATTTATTAAATAAAACATATCTTTCTAAATGCCTCTTTTTAATGCCTTAATATTAACGTGCATAATTATTTTTGTTTTTTAGAATATTATTATACAAACACATTATGGACAAAAAGTTAAATAAATAAATAAATAAATATTTAAGTTTATATCTACACAGGCTTTGAGAGTAAATATCTATTCATGTAATCAAATAATAAATAACTTTTACTAATTTTAACTACATAAATAGACAGATAATAAATAGCTTGACCTAATCGAATTTTATTCAAAGTGAACGATAATATTTCCCCTAGCTGTTCATTACCCCTTCAGATTTCCCCGTCACTCAATTTTGTGATGTCTCTATAAGAACTTGCTCCACTTGACCTGGTGGTGGAAAGCTCCTTTCTTGCACTAATGATGTGAGCCAATAGTTTTCTAAGGACAACCACCCCACACTTTATTTTTACCATCTCCCGACAACTACCGCCTTCACCCTTTTTTCCCCCTCGACAATAATCGATGGACTCCAACCAACAGGTTTCAGCTAAGACATATTACATGTGAAGAAAATTGTAGGGGAATTGCTTCTAAGCGGTAGAAGTGATTAACTTTTCTTTACAAAGTGACATTTATATATATATGTTTATATATATATATATGAGTTTTGGTTTTTAACCGTAAATTTTTAACATTTTAGTTTTTAATACATAAAAATTGAATAACTTTGTTTTAAATTCCAATCATTTTTTTTTTAAATTTATGAACTGACTGGTTTTGTTAAAAAAACTTGATGTTTAAATTTTAAAAAAATTCGTTAATAAAATACTTAATGGTTTTATTATCATATATTTATAAATAATGTTTCACAAAGTTAGTGCTTCTAGCAAAACAAAAAACGGTTTTTTAATTTACGTTTTTAACGAAACTCTATTGTTTACACATATTGATCGATATTAATCAATAAAGTTTATAGCTCCCCAGAACACACAAAATGAAAACAAAGAGAAAATATATTACATATATCAAATACACATAGATACTTATATCATTATTTTCAATTTAGTTCACCAATCCTTAACACTCGTTTGATCCGTGTAAAAAAAACAACGAATTTCAATTGAATAAACTCGGAAAGAAGAGTAATGTCCCATGGTGAAAGAAGGGATTAAAGAATGAAAATAGAAAAAAAATGTACTTTTGACTTAGTTAAACAACAAAGACCAAGAATTAAAAAGAACTCACACAAAAAACACCAACCTTTCACATTTGAAGTTTTTTCCTCAAAAATATACAAAAAAAAGGGTTATATTTCTATTACTTTCTATCTTCATCTTATAGTACGAAAAGTACTTTCTTAGTATAAAGATTGTATATTTTTCAATCATTTGTAACACAAAGAAAAAGTGATCAATTTCATACTTCAAATGCCAGTCTGGGCACTTTAATTTTTCAGAAAATAAAAAAAAATAATTTTAAATATTCTCAGTCTGAAATCATTTAAGAATTATAATTATTTCTTGCACAGCGTCAATAACTAAAATTATACCTTGCTTCATATAGAAACTAAGTAGTTTAATTTTTTATAAATTATTGCAAAAATATTTTTTCACAAAAACAAGCAAAAATATTTCACGCGCGTACAAAAAAGCCTATTCAATTCAGCAAAATTATTAATTCAGCTGAATTCTGAGCGCAGTTTTCAGCCCCATTCCTCTGATGAGTATTTTTGATTCGGGCCGGGTATTTCGATTATTGGGGCCGTTTATTACAGTTCGCTAGCAGGGATGCTACTAGCCTATTTACAGCGGAAGCGTAAGGGGTGCAGTCTCATGGGAGGGGGCCGGAAATGGCCTATAGAGCCGAATATCGACCAGTGGGAAAAACTTCTTTCATCGATAATTTGCACGTTCTTTTCAAAGGAACGTGAAACTTCCTGATCACCTTAAAACTTTAATATTATCATATACATGGATTTAAGGTATGCCACCTTAAATCGATCTGGTTAATGAAGTTAATTGTAAACTTAAAACCTGTTTGCGCTGTCTTGATATATTTTCAATCACTATCCAGCAATCATTATTTCTGAGCATCTCCAATCCTTGTGATGCACAGGATAACGTGTTTAAATTATTTCATAATTAAAGACTTTGTCTTGATATACATACTAAACAAGAAAAGCCGCTGAATCTTTTCTACACAACAGGCCGAATTATTTTCCGTGATAAAATTGAACATAAATCTGTTCAGGGAATATGAAAAATATATTTTACACGATTTTCAAAGTTTGTATGCTAGCATTTTTATGTCAAAGATGCTGATATTACTGAAAACAAAACGGAATCGGATGAAAAAAAAATGAAAATGAAAAAAAAAAAAGAAATGAAACTAAATTTCAAAAATTTAAGTTTGTAAAATTTAAGTGAAAATTCTCGTTTGAATTTTATTGTAATTTATAATAAAAGTAAAAGACGAGAGATACTTTAATCTACGAATTTGACATATCAATGACGAAGAAGATGTCGCGAAGATGTCGCGAAAACGATTTCTTTTATTTTTTCATTTATTAATAACAAATAAAAATACAATTTTTCAACTGAATACAATTTTTCACATTTATCAAATACATATATTTACATTAACGTTTTCCATAACGTAAAAAAAAAAAAAAAACATGTGTACAAAATGGGAAGTGACGTCTTACAATAGTTTCTTTTATTTTAATTGATAATATTTTTAGGATAATATAAATAAATTACAAAAAAATTAGAAACGATGTTTTCAATCAGTGTTCCTTAAAGAAAAATTAAAGATGTAATTTTTCACTTTTTTCTTAAATTTATTGTTTTCCTTACTGTACTTTTTATTATCTTCCATACAAAAGTTATTATTTCTTCATTCTTTGTTTTCATTGATTCATTTGAAAAAACTTTTTAAAGCAATCACAATTTTGAACATGAAAAAAAAATTGATTAACAAAAATATATTTTTATGGTTAAAGATTTAAAAAACATTAACGGTGCATAATGTTTATATAAAATTTTAAAACTTTATTTTTAAATATATATTTAATTAAACAGAGTTAAAATGTAAATAAAATAAAGCATTTAAAATAAAACATTACCGTGTATTTAAGACGTGTGAAAATGTTATAGTTTTAAATATAAGTAACATAATATTATAATGTAAAACAGTGAAAAATGAAATAAGACAGGAAAATATTCAAAGGGTATTTGACACATTATGTCAGAAAACAAGATTGTGAAGAGAAAAAACATATTTATGAAGCAATTAAAATAATTTTGATATAAACTAAATCTGATTTAAAATAAAGAAAATTATTTATTAGAAACTGCTTAATTCTAATCTCTCCCACCCATGAAATAAAGAAGGGCTTTGTAGGTACTAAACCTTATGAAAAATAAATCTCCTATTTTGGAGTTGACATGCCGGTATCCAAATTATTCATAAAAAAAAAACAATATTGCCAACCACAAAAGTTACACAAAACTTTATTTTTCATTTTATATCAGCGTGAGTATCTTTTGTATTCAGCTATTCTTGGTTTGGCGACAGCCGAAATAATTCTTCCGGCTAACGGACAGGATATTTATCAACCCAGAGTTTCATTACCGGCTTAAGTCAATAAACAACAATATTAAGAGATTTCCCGCACCAATAATAAACTCACTTTCATCCAATGATTGTGTATCTACGAAATATAAATTCCGGCCTATTATAAACGATTTACACAAAGAGTCGAATCCTGGCACCTTACCAAAACTCAAAACAACAAACTTCTGAGTCAAGAATATTTTGAATTTGTCCGAATCTTTCTTGGCGAGAACTACTATAACTAGAACGACAAAAATCAACAGATGGAAGAATTGAAGGACTACAGATGTTTAAACATAAAGAGAATGATAAATGTTACACAGTGTGCAAAAAGTGGCAACTTAAACCAGCCAATGAGTGGATATAAATGCCTAGACTTCTATATTGTCTTCTTTGGAATCTTTTTCATCTTTGTTGTAATATATTAAAACTTCCGAGTTTTAAGCATGGGTGTTTCAAGAGAATATTAGGTATAAGGGGGTCCGATTTTATTACTAATATTGAAGTCCGAGAATGGACGCAACAGCCTCCTAAAATGAGCGTCTTGAAAGTGCGGCGGTAAACCTGGCTTGGACACGTGCCTCCGATGCTTCAAGAGATCTTTGACCCATGTCACACTTTTGGTCATTCATAAATAATTTTCTTTTGCAAATTAGATTAGAGAAAAAACTAGAGCTACAGATGTAGCATATAAAATAGGCTCACTCGAGTGGAGTTAGGCTGGTCGTACTATAAGAACCACACATGACAGATGGACTAAACCAAACCTGGAATGGCAACCAAGAACCGGCTACAGAAAAGCAGGCAGGCCACAACCAAGATGGTCTGATGATATTCAGAGGGTAGCAGGGCAACAATGTCACAGATGGCAGATGTACAGAAAACTGAGGAAGTCGGGAAAAGGGGCCTATTTTCAACACTGGACGAATGAAGGCTGATGATGGTCATATTTTTTTTTCCTAGATCCTCTTTCTGTCTTCTTCCAAGCTCATTATCTGATCCCACATTTATTTATTCATACATCAATGGTTCATAGAACCTTTTCCAAAAAATGATTTTCAGAAATAATCACAGGAGTGTACAATAATTATGTAATACATAATATGAAATAATATCATTATTAAAACTAGACAATATAGTGAACGTATAATACAAAAAACAAAAAAAGTAAAAAAGAGACATCAAATTTTTAATTAAAGATAAAAATAACCAAAAAAAATCTTATGTTGTAAATATAACACAGTAAAGTTGAGAATAACAAGATAATAACAATTTTAAAAAATGACCTGACTGACGAACTGCATTTAATGCAGTTCAGAAGGACTTGATAATTTATATGTTAATTTTTGTAATGCTTTTGATAAAAAAATACAACATTAATTCTTTATAAATAAAGTTTTTTAGAGCAATAAAAAAATCTTAAATTTACTAAATAATGTCTTTATTAGGTAAAATCATCATCACCAGTTGGTTGGAAAAAGTGGCCATTTGGCAATAAATCCACCAATGTAAAATTTAAATTATGTCTAGGATTCCTTATTTTGTAGTGTGTATAGCTTATTTTGACATTAATCCCGCCAAAGTGTTTTTTTTTTCTACTTGAATTTCAATTTATTTATTTATGTCAAGATGGATATGTATAAATAATAAAAAAATATATATATATATCCGTGTGTTAGGGATGTAAATCAACAACAAAAAAAGTGATAGTAATATTTTCGTTTGATTAAAATTAGATGTTGTTTTCAAATATTCACAACATGCATTCATGAGTTACAATTAAACTTTATATACACGAATCAATACACCCCAGATATGTTGGATCAACTTAACCTTATTGCGCTTTCCGTTTTAGAATTTGATAAAATAGTTATTTATCTATATAATCAGAAACCTTATAGAGTTCTAAGATGATTTAATTTGAGTTCGGGGTTATACTAAAGTACGTAAGTTGCTCTCCAATATGAAGCATGCTTTAAATTTATGTTAGTTAAATAGTTGTTACACAGTTTCACTAGAACAAACCACTTCGTATCAATTAGCGGTTTATTATGTTCGCATTTCAGTGTAACGGGAAACTAAACCACCACATTTATGTTCCCACTTCTTCTATTCTCTGTACTTTCAATTATGATTCATATACCCGTCAATAGGAAACTATGCATGTAATATGGCGCACATTGTGTTCACTGCACAATGTATTCTTGCACTAATTAAACGGAGCGCACCCCCATCAACATACATTTTTTTTAAAATGGAAATGGACGAGTTACTTAGCTTTGTCTTTTTTTTTATTTAACTTCAAGTTTAAAAATTATTTCACTTTGGCATTGCTAAAGGAAATATCTTCCCAACTGAAAACCGAGTAGGCAAAATTTATGCTAAATACTAACTTATTAGACATATTTTTGTTATACTCATTGGAAGGAAATGGGAAAAGAATCCAGAAAAGAAAGCGGTTTTTTTGGTACTAAAAAAAATTTGGAAAAATTAAATTCTATAGATACTTAATAACGTTTTGGACGTTCTTAAAAAGTGACCGCGGAAGGTGCATTTCAATTGAAAAGGTGACTCATTTTAAAGTCTGATACCTTGAACAGAAAAAGATTTGCTGAAGGATTATATCGTATATTAGGAATTGAAAATCAAACAGCACTACAGCGTCGCTGCACTTCAGCTTGTGCCGTTGCAGTGCGTTTTGACCTTAATTGACTGTGCAGTATTTACTCTTGTGTAGTTGTGGTGTAACACGAGTCTACCATATATAAGAAACAAGTCTTGATATATCTTTCTTATTTATTTAAATGTTGAATTCGAACATTTTTTAAAAACTTAATGCTACATATAAGTGATGTCTCATCTCTCTTGCAATCAATTTTTTTCATGCTCCCAACCTATGACACCAAAAGTCAAAATCTGCTATTTTTTAAAGCTTCTAAGAACAACTTTTCTTTAAGCCCAAATGTCCAGAATGTGTAAATTAGTCAATTCGTCACATGACTTGGAATTCTTTGGGATAGATCTTCCGGCTTTTCGTAGATTTTTTCGCAATTAAAATATTGTGGGATGAATTTAGCTCGAAGTCTTATGTATTTCGTTTTATGAATATATTGTATACCATATTTGTTTTACTCCTGTTTGTCTTTGCTTCATAGTTTAATGTTCTTTTTGTTCAGTTTCATTTTTAAGTAGGTACCTAAATACACGTTTATGGTTGAATTATAAAAAATAAAATAATTACTTTTATTATGTAGAATTATTTTTTAAATGTCAAACTCGGCTCTTCTCACCAACAAGGGTGCACTTTTTTCATGAAAGCAATTTTCAAAAATGTATTAAATGTCAGTTTATATTATTTAAATATCACCAAAAATCCAGTAAAAATAAATAAATGGGAAGAAATTGTAAGGAACGTAAGGAAAAAATCTGATTGGGATCCTTAAAAAGCGAATGTTGTTTTTAAACATTCAAAAACAAACTTTTTTTAAACATAAATAAATAACATCTCCCCATTTTTTTGTTTATGCATTTTCGTCGAATGCAACCCTGATAGGTCGAAGACTAAAAGATTTATGCTTCTTACTTTTTTTTTACAGATTCGATTGAAAATTTTAATAGCTACAAACACGCGCAGCGCAAAGATCTATATTTCGCTGAAAACCGCACGTAAATCAGTAAAGCCGTTTAGGAGGAGTTTGGTGACATCAGACGTACAGAATAGTTATATATATATATAAAGATAAATAAAATAAATACAAAATCTGTTATTTCAGAACCATGAAAATGCTAATACAGTGTGTTACTTAATTACTAAGCAACGCAGAAGGACCATTGGTTTTGCATTCCATAAACAATATTCGGTTTCACTAGTAATATTTGTCAAGCGTTCGAGACTCATTGCGTGCATCCCTCTGTTATTGTAGCGTCGTGCCTGCGCCTATTTACCCACGGGAGGAGGGTGGACCGGAAGTGGAACGGGGGTAGGCGGGAAGCGGGACGGGGTAGGTTGGGAATGGAGGCATAGTGTACTAGTTTACTTTAGGAAAACGTGACCGATCCGACATCTCGTGGGATTTCCCAGTCCGAGATACCGCCCGCGCGATAGCACAAACTCGCCTCAACACGTGACATTCAAAATGTGGTACGAGCCATTTCATTTCGCAAATATGTTTTGTACTCTAAAGTATAGTAAATTGAAAGAACATAAACTAGATGCACTCCAAACTTTCCGAATGATACACTGTGTTGTATTTTGGTCAACTGATTTTTTTTATTTGCTCGTATTAAAATTTGTAAACAAACTAATATTTACACACTTTGCACCTATTTACACGTAGTTAAATTGCATATAATATATCCATTTCGAAAATATTTTTTTGTCTTATTAATGGAAATGAATACGAAATCAAAGAACACTATATTATAACTAGATTAACTCTAAACGTTTCGAATAATACATTGTATTGTATTTTAGGGCACTGGTATTTTTTATTTAAAAAAAAAAATATTTCTTATGTTAGCTTGTATAACAATTTATATATTTAAACTCACATTTACGCTTACATTAATAACATATGTATTTATATTATCTTACAATAAACAAAACATCAATTCTTAAATTCATTTTAATTGTTGTTATTTGCCCTACAATTAGGCAACTCATGATACGTTTGTATACATGTATACATAATTCAATTTTAGGATTTTGTTTTTCTTTTAAATGGCAGCCTTATTTTATTATTTTTTCTCGTTACGTGCTAATGAAAATTTGTTGATAAAATATATAAGCTTTCGATCATTTAAAAAATAAATAAAAAACCAAGCATATTATGCGTTAGTCTCTTTTTTATTGGTAATCGATTGAGTCTATAATATCTCAATTTTTTGAGAAATAACATTTATGAATTATTTACTTTAAAATACTGGCGTCTGAAGCGTAAAATTGATCATCTAATTTATGTGTTTATTTTTAGTATTTGCTTAAACGCTAATATTGATTTAGCAATGTTCAACGTGTGGATAGCAAAATAAGGATGATTACTATTAAACATTTATTTTCAATCACATAACTAAGCCGTTTTCCTAAATCCTCTCCATTATCATTTTAAAACTCCTACCTAATTCCAATTGCTATGCTTTTCTTACCTCATCTTTTCTATAACCTCATCTTGTCTCATCTAGTCTCATTATTTCTACCACAGTTAAACTTAAGTTATTATCTGATTAACATGTTCAAGTACTATCTCACGTTTATATTGTACCTACGAGAAGTCAATTAAAAAATCAGCAATTTTTTTACAAATATTCTCAACGTATAAACTATGTATGATTTACTTCAGCTAAAATATTATAGAAATCCTCATAGCTGGTATATATTCTTGGTCCTTCTGATACTAAATATATAACTCTTTAATATATATAAAGTACTGAAGAATTCATAAATTACAAATACACTGATTGCCGAAATTTAACTTATTTTATTGTTACACAAACATGATTGGTGATTAAAGGTGATTTTCATACAGTTTTATGTAAAAAAAAATGAGTGAAGAACGTGTTGGAAATTGGATTTTTTTACGAATGGTGCAGGTACATATTATTATGATTTATTTACAAAAAATAATTTTATTCAATTTTTCATGTATTTCATTTCTGGTTCGTCTGTTTTAAGTTTCTAAGTGTAGTTTCCAAGCATGTGTTCGTTCCATTTGACCCTGTAGGTCGATTCAATATGTCGGATATCTTGGTAAAATCTCTCAAATCTCTCTTTGGTTAAAATCTAGGAAAGAAAATTCTCAAAAAATCATTTCCATCATACAGTAGTGTTTGGCGCTTTTGCTTATTATGGTTTAGGTTCCGAATACAATTCCTGGATAAGTCAACTTAACATATTTGTTCAAAAATTGAGTTAGATATACCAATAAAGTGCTCCACCTACCAACAAGGAAAGAATAGGCTAGGAAATAATGAACTTTCATATAATTCTTTGTCTTTCTTTGAATATTTTTTTTATTGAAAAAACCTTTCAAACTAGATTAATTTTTTTATATGTACATGGGAAGGTTTGTGTGATTTTAGAAATGTTTTAAATCATGCCTTAATTCAGTCTTGAATCTCTGTATTAATTAATTTTATTTATTATTTGTTTTCCATTATTAACAATATATGATTAATTATAAAAATAATGTGATCTCAGTATAGTTGTGAACCTCAGTCTGTGCGGTAGGCTATCGTTAATTTTTAGCTTTGTGTTTAACAGTCGATTGTCCTATTTTTTAAAATTATTTGTTTATGGTAATTTTGTAATACTCTTGTTTCATGATTGTGCATTATAGTTACATTAATTGTTCATAATGCATTTTTTACTATTATAATTTTTAGCAACTGATCGTAATACTTTGGTGTTGAAGGTTTGTGCTTAAAATACAACTCTTTAGGGTGGCAACCCCTTGGCTCAGAGTAAAAGGGGAGAAGTTGTCGTTGTGTACAAAGCAAATCCAACGCCGAGTCGCGGATGCCTAATCTATTTATCTGAGCACTGCATATTCTTATGGGCTTATAAGCGGACTAAAGGGGATGTTATCTCGTAGATAAATCCCCATAGATAAAATGGTAACCTTAATTCATTGGAGCCGTAGCGAAACGTGATGTGTTTTATTTTGTATTTTTTATCTGGATTTTATTTTCACGTTTAACATTATATTTATTTAACTTTTTGTTCATATTATTATATATGTTAAGGCTCAAACGTGACTGTGTGGATAAAAACACGATGCGGTTAGCAATATTTTATAAAGCTGGACTCCTAAACAAGGGTGTTAAACTTAACGGCTACTCATATGTTAAAATCTTGGAATAAAAATTAAGTGGAAATAATTATTTTAGTGTCGGCGCGTTTTCCTGAATGTAAGGTGATCAGTATTTTGCTTTGGATGCCATTCCAGCCGTAGTAAAATATTGCAGCTACCTTTACTCAAAATATTTCGTAGCAACTGAATCCGTGGCCCGTCTGAATACTGTACGTAGCCGTGAATCGAACCTGAGATGTCATGCACGGTAAACAAACATGCCAACCAAAACATGAAAAGATACAAAATATACATCAGAGACACAACATCGAAGTAAAAGTAAATATTAACATTTTCATATTTTTTAATATTTTTTTGATATCTTTATATATATAATTCCTCTGTACGTGTGATGTAACTGAACTCCTTCTAAACGGCTTAACCGATTTACGTGCGGTTTTCAGAGAAAGATAGATCTTTGCGCTGTGCGCTGTGCGTATTCGTAGATATTAAAATCTTCAAACTAATATCTAAAACAGATGTCAGGAGCATAAATGTTTTATTCATCGATCTACCAGGGTTGTATTTGAAGATAATGCATTTACGAAAAAATGGAAAGATGTTGGTTTTTTGTGTATAAAAAGTTTGTTTTTGAATGTTTACCAACAGCAATTGTTTTTTGTGGATCTTAATCAGATTCTTTCCTTAAATTCCTATAATTTCTACCCATTCATTTCTTAATACTGGATTTTTGATAATACTAAAATAATATTAAATTCAATTAATTTTTAAAATCGCATTTCTACATTAGTACACCACTCTGTTGGTGAGAAGACCGGAGTTTGACGTTTGCAAAAAGAATGCCATATTTGAAAATATTTTTTTCTTATGTTTTGGAATTTAACCATAAACAAGTACTAAGGTATTTACTTGAATTCAATTTTTAGTTTTGGAATTTAATCACAAACAAGAATCTAGGTAACTACTTATCAATGAAAAGTCTTTTGCCAACGTTCGGACAGGACAACGTCTGTCAAGCCCGCTAGTTATTAATGAATTTCATAAAAGGTACATGTTTTTAAAAAGTTCTATGCAGATATACTTTTGAACATCTACATCTAGGAAATGTTATCACTGTTACTCTCCAAAAAAAAGATTTACTCTTGTGTTTGGAGAATGACTCACACTTTTGTAGTTGTTTATTTATAGTCCTATGATAAAATGTAATTAACGGCGACCAATATAGTACAAGTTACTGTTTAAATCTATTATTTCTGCACTAAAAGTGGCATTATTTCTTTACAGATAGTGATAAATTACAGCACAGAATATGTGTATTTTATTCCAGCTAGACTTTAAATTTATCTCATTTAACTATTGTAATCTCACCCTTTTTTGAACCCGGAACCGCCGTGAGAAGAATAAACTTCTTAAACATTACACAACTGATTGTCCGATTAAATAACTTTATGATTCAGTTATGTTTATTACGTCTAAAAAATTTGGCGTTCAAAAGATTTAATAAACATACATAAATATGTATATATAGAATTTAAGCAAGAATGCAATAAATATTTATTGGACAAAATGTTTTTTTTTTTTTTTATTGATGCATAGAACACTGTATTTATAAAACAAATGCAACGTGTTAATATCATATGTTACATGAACGTAAGGTGGTCAGTCCTACACGTCAGGTGCTATTCTAGGAATAATGAAATATTGCAGTTAAAAAAATCTTTAAAATCAATATTTCATATTCACCCTGCCAGGAATTGAACCAAGTACCTCAACAATGGTGGACGAACGCGTAACTACTATATGATGAGGTGGACTTATCTCCACTCAATTTTCTAATTGAGGACTTCTATCTGAAAGGGTATCTCGTCCTCGTCCAGGGTTCTGGTTCTATTTCACACACAGAAATATATTATTTCTTCAGATTTAATAATAGAAGTATATGTTAAATAGTCAAAAAATACATGTGAAATATTATTACCGAAATATTTTAACCATATAATTTCACAATACGAATATAATAATGTACCTCACAACATATTAATGTCGGTAGAAAATACGCTTAAAAACAAAACGAGCTTCCTTGATACCTTTGTTCGCAATTTCAGAGCCTATAAAATCTCCCAAACACACCTTTGAACCATATCATTTTTCAATCCGTTTAACATTAAAAGGTACATGAGTTAGCCACGTGCCAAGCACGCGCAATTGATGACGTCACGTAGCACGTGCGATGGGTGAGTTCGTATTACGTGGGGCACTCGTACACTCCTTCGTCGCCTTCAGTACTTCAATATTCCTCTCGTCTAAAGAAAACAGTGACTGATCATTTCAATTTTGCGTTAGCAAAGATTTCAATCTTTCCCTTGGCAAGGTGTGCAGAGATTCTGTAATAAATTTCTGACACAAATTATAAATTTATGTCACGACGATACAAACATGGACTAAATCACATACTCGTATTTCATATTTTACGCTTACAACGTTTATTAACCACCTTCTATACTGAATGACAAATTAGTTCAAGAATAAAAACAAAAGGTGTGAATAATTAAAAAAATTATAAAGCAATCAATAATTGGTACGAATTTAAATATGAAATGCATTTTTCCGGTATGTAGACTATTTACTATTTTCAAACAATACCCTTTCAGTATCCACATAAACAAACTGCCTTTTTATTATTGAATCTAGATTCTTTTTGACATTTTGGTATCAAATGTATAGACACTTAAATAAAATAGTGCAGGTTTATACGTTGTTTATTTGTAGTTTTCGATTTTGTGATCGTAACTCAAAAAATAAAGGTCTTTACAAAATCATTATTTTTGGAAAAAATATTTTTTTAAATAATTTATTAACGTAATAATTTAATACAGCATCAATTACGTACACAATATAATAAACATAAAAAAAAAATTAAAGAGAAAAAAAAATGTTACGGGAATATGATTAAATCATACGTGACTCTTTTTGTGTTTGTATCTCCATTATTTTTTTGTATATGTTTTATTCAGACATCAAAAAATAAAATAAATAAAAACGACTTTGTTTTTAACCACTATTTTTTTTTCCACCAACCGGTTTCAAAGCAAACAAGCTTCTTCGTCAAGGTTAACGTAACTTAAGCTTGACAAAGAAGCTTGTTTGCTTTGAAACCGGTCAGTGGAGAAAAATGTGGTTAAAAGCAAAGTTTATTTATTTATTTTATTAGCGTGAATAACCACAAAGTAAGTGCTTTAAATATAACATTTATATTCAATAATCACTTTTTTTCAGCTAGCATTTAGTGGAAAGGTACGTCTTAGAGTACGCAGTTCACAAGAGTACGGATACGACAATATTTCTGTAATATTTTATTTCTAGCAACAGTTAGTGCAAGAAGAAGACGAAACGTTTATTATACATGTATATGTACTCATACTTAAAGCATACTTAAGTATGAGTACATATATGTATATGTACTCATACTTAAAGCCAACAGGGTTGACACATCTGGCTAGCAGACGAATAAAGGTATAACGTTATATTTTCATCTAACGTTTTGGATAGGCGACTTAAGATAATGTGTTTTTTTTTATTATTCTGTTATCACTTTATTGTTCTGCCAAAAATGTTTAATTCTTATTATTATCGAAATAATTATTGACGAAAACATTTCATGGATTGCGCTCTAAAGGAAGTTCAAGCTAACAGTATGCATTTCTTATTTACATATTTTTTTTCAATTCAACAGATGGTATCAAACCGATTGTTCAATATTTTCTGATAGACTATGATTACTAATGAGGCATTTATTTGACAGAAAAATATTTAAGTAAATCTAATAGTAAAACAATTAAACGGTATAGTTTGTTAAGTGCGTACTCTTAGGCAAACTTCCCCCATTGCAAAAATATATATTGTCTTTTTAAAATATATATTTTTACCGAAACTACCCCATTTGAAAAAAAAAAATTTACTCCGATTTTATGTTAAGATTTTTTTTTTAAGGAATAACCCGCTAAGCCTCTATTTTGAGATTTGTCATCAGGTGGGATAGAGGGTATATGAAAGAAGGTAGTAAAAACTACACCACAACACCCAGAACAATTGAGAAAAAAATCTTTCTTGGGTTTTTTACTTGCAACTGGCGGGAATCGAACCCGCGACGCCAGTTTCACACTCGGCCGTCTTACCAACTGCGCCACGGTGCCTGTCGAAAATGAAGTGATTTAAGGAATACATAATGTTTGGATGTGAAAAATTACGTTAACTTACTTGTTGGTAAAAATTTATTTTTTTTGAATTATCATTTTAAAAAAGCATTAAAAAGCATTAAAAATCATTAACATGGAAACTATTTTATCAGCTTTTGACGAAAATTCCCGGTCCAGCAAAATAAACGCCTGTCGACTAAACAGTCTATATTCGCGGAACTCGTTTTCCTTCGAAAGCTCTGTTTTATATTGTAGTTTTAAACTTCCAACTTCGCTTCGAAAACTCAGAAGCCTGGCAGGAATAAATTGAAATGGGGATCAGATTCAGTTAGGATACGTAATACCTCTACGGGTAGATGCCGCCTTTTAAATATTCGTCTAAAGGCTGAAAAATCCAAGTCAAGTTTAAGCCGAGAAGCGAAACGAATATTTAACTTGAATTGTCTTTAAACCAAAAGTTTACCTGTTAGTTTTAAAACTGTATCTTTTTTTGTCTTTTTTAATATTCGGGTTTTATGGGACATTCTGTTATCACAGCCATTTTTCCGTCGATGTACGTCATTTGTTTAAACTAAGGCAAAAAACAACTTTTACAAATACGTTTTTTTGTCGTTGTTTTGTTTTTTTTCGAATCCAAATATCTATGGTGTAAAAGACAAACGTGCTAAAGACAAAAAAAAATAAGTTTGGACATGTTAACGTTAAATGTATTAAATGATCATGTCGTAACATTTTCACTCACTTGAACACTAGTTTTTCATCTCTTTCTAAATCATATTCGATGTCAATCATATAATGGCAATAAAAAAAAAACGCCTGCGATAGTTTGGTCATGTGAGTCGAATGGAGGATGGCCGAACACCGAAAGACATTCTGTATGTAGAAGTTTGTAATGCTAAAAGATCCCACGGTGGTCAGCAATTGCGATTTAAAGATGTCTGTAAACGTGACATGAAGTCTTTTTGCGTTGACGCTGATCACTGGGACGATTTCGCCAGGGATAGAGATGTGTAAAGAGGAACCGTAAAGGAGGAAAAACGGCACACGAAGACCTATGGCTGGAAAGACTGCGAGGAACGCAGCTACCTATTGGAACTCCCACTCACATTCTAGAAGTGTGAGAAATGTGGCCAGCTGTGGTCCCGTATAAAACTATACAGCCACCGGAAAAGCTGTTTTTCCCCGTCTTCAAATTAAGTATACATCACCAGCGTCTTTTGAAAACGGACGGTTGTCATATAAAGAAATCATATTCATATAAATAAAATAAGTGAAATGAAAACAAAGAAAAAAAATTCACTTGTCAAAATTTATACTACTCTCCTGAAAATTCTCAACAATGTAATAAGTACGTTTGACTTTTAGACAATTAATCGATAGATAGAAATTCTGAATTGGATAATGGAATGGAGATAAATCCACCTCTTTGTATAGTGGTTGACTTGTTTGCCTACCTTACTTGGGGTCCTGGGTTTGATTCCTGCCTGGTCGGACGTGAAATATTTCTTTTAAAGTTGTTTTAATACAATATTCGTTGTTCCTGGACTGGCATCTGAGCGTTAAACTGATCACCTTTCCTGCATGTAACTGATGGTGATAAATTAATAAGAATGTATGAACGAAGTATGCATACTAATATAATTGCTTAAAAAGCTTGATTTCTATTAATTCAGATTTTATTCCAACAAATTATTCCATTTTGTTAATAGTTTTCAATGTATTTAAATTTAAGATCACATTTTTGTAGTAACAATGTATTTTTTTATTTTTACAGAATTAAACTTAAAAATTATCTGTTATAAATACTTTAATTTTAGAAAACTATGGTTTTCCAAGTTTGTTTAAGTTTAACTTTACACGATCAGTATAACATGTGCGTAATTTTTAAGGATCAAGTGCATTGAAAAATTGTTTCTTTTTTCTCAGGGCTAACTAAAAAAACAAAGGCTGAATCTTCATTGTGTATATACGTTTATTTTTAATAAAGTATAATATGACAGCAAGTATTCTGCAGATTGCATATAAAAGAAGGTATATTTTTCTTTGAAATATTTTATAAAGGCAACAAAACAACCAGTAAGAGAGAATTATTCTTAGAAATAAAATGACATTTTGAGTGTGAGTATATCAGTTCTTTGATGTTTTGGTGAAGCCATAAAGTCAAAAAACACTATCTTTCTCCGGTGGTCATTTCCGGAACACAATTAACGCGAGCACCCAAATAGCACGTGTGGGTCGGTTTTTGATAATTACTATCCTATTCTCGCAGGTGAATCGCAAACGTGTCATTTCGTACGAGGTCGAATAACCCGGCCCTCGATTGCAATAAGAAAAATATTTACCGATGTTTTTAGATACCACATCAACTCGAAATTGGAATATTTGTGTGAAATTCGGTTGCCTTCTTAAATTAAAAAAAAATAATTTTTCTATGGATTAGGCAGATGTACGGATAGAGATAATTTTTTCGAAACTCAAATTGACGAATACTTAAAATTGATAAAAGAGATCGAAAATGACTTAGCTTAGCTTTTTTTTGTTTATTTCGCCTAGTATATTTTCCATTGTAGCCTAGTTTTGATATTTATTAACTTACATGCTTATATCCAAGTCCTAGTTTCGTATTTATTTAGTTTAATTTTTCTTGCATACATTTTGACTTAAATTTACAATTGGCAATTAAACCCACAAACTTAAAAATTTTTTAGTCCAAAAAGTCAAATAAATCTAAGAAGTTTACATATTTAAAAGTGTTTTCAGGCGTTACCTGGTAGGTAAAATATTTCAGCTAGAAAAAAATCGCTCATATTAATAAGAACATCAAATCTTTTATTTCTTAAAATTCAACAGTGGGAGAGTTTATAAAATGTGGATGTTCAAACATGTTACCCTGCGTGAAAAAATTTTGACTGCGAAAATGTTTTTTCTCTCTGTTGCAATAAATTTATTTCTCTTCAATTTTTAGTTAAACATATCGAAAATCATAGTAAAAACTTTTTTCGTATCATTGTAATGCAGAACAGTACTGCTCAGTGTACCTACCCCTCGAGTAAGGGTGGCAGGGGCGGGCAGATAGAGCTTGAGGGATGTGCCATGTACTACCGTCCTAGCGATGTGGCTAAAAGACACGTTTTAGTTTAATATCTCTCGTGAATATCCCACAGAGGTCCCACCCTAGAGCTTGAGTATAGTAAAAACAGGTTTGTGAAAATGAAACAATATATGGAATAATACAGATTGCATTGAAAATAGTTTTAATTCGTACTGATTTTTTTTAGTCTAAAAATCGAATGATAAATAGAAAGTTTAATGCAACCAGATCATTTTTTTTATTTGACATAATTTCGACGGTGGAATTGCAAAAATTCCTAACATACATGTAGCCAACCTTACAGAAGAGCAGATTAGAGCAATTTTTTTTTAACTAATAAAAAATATCATATTTTATTTTTTTCTTTAAACCATGCAGAAATTACGCCAAAATATGAGTGCGTATAAATTTTTTTAATGAATAAAAAAAAACTTCAATTGGCCCTTCTGCAAACCTCTTTTATGTCACTAAGAAATATGTTTCAGTCCACCGTCGATTTGTATTTGTTTATACACCAAAACAGGACGGAAGGCCCATTTCTTTTTATAAAATACAGAACAGAGCTCTTAAGTTTAAAACACATTTAATTATTATGATCTCGCCGAGAGTCGAACCCTGCGTGTATGTACGTGGCAAGTTTCTGATCCATTAAATCACGGGGGCAGCCTTTATTCTTTATTTTGTTTTTCTTCTTCTTCGTTTTTTAATAGATCCAACGACCTGTGTTTCAGCAAACTTATTTTTGTTCTCCTGAGATGATGACGTCTAACTGTCCCTCTATCTCTTGTGTGATTTTTGATGCGGAAGTTATTCAGATAAGATTTTATTTGCTGTAGCATACACAAGTCTGTCACTGGTCACCCTTCCCACATAGTCCTTCCAACATCTTTGTCTGGATTTGTTCCATCGAACGATATCCTATTTTTTTACGCATGTCTCTAATAATAGGATTACGGATCTGATCTCGGAGTATCTTTCCAGTGATATACCTTAAGACCTTTATTTCAGAATTTATAAGATTTTTTTTACCGTAAACATTTTTTTATTTATCTTTAAACCATTTTCTCTAGAATTAATTATTATTTTTATTTATAAAAAAACATATTTATAAATAACAAAGTTTTTTTCTGTTTTTCAATTCTATAAATCAGGCCATTCTAACCATCCGTCACATAAAAAGTTTGCGTGACTTTTTAAGTAGCTCTGATAAGGATCGAGATGTCAATTCTGATTCGAACCCAAATTCAAAATAATTGTACTGTTCAAATTTAAATACGCGCAGCCATACAGGAGCGGTTTGTGTGTTTCGGACCAATTAAAAGAGTGATTGAGGTTAATTGGTATGGCGCGAACACTTTCTGTTGGTGGAAAAATTCCACCGGATGACATTTTAGAAATTAAAAATAAATTAAGTAGGCTCGGTTTTGCTTTGAAATGGAAAGTGAATTACCAAAAATAAAATTGGTGAATTTTCCTGTACAGTTTAATCCGATAAAGAATAATCGTGAACCAAACGATTATTTGTTTATTTTTAAAATTTATTTGTTCTTTAGAAATCCGTAAGTATCAAAATGTTTATCCTGTAAATATTATTTCATGTCAGCTCATTACTGCATGAAGTGTCCAAATGCAGTTAATGAACGTGGGTTGGTTGCCCATAAAGAACCGTGAAGGCAATTAGTAGATGTCATGAGGTGTTCCATCTTAAAAATATACTTGTTGTGTTTTGTAGGTTATATGTATATATTATTTACAATCCGAATAAAACTTTCTTACGCAGTATCTAGATCAGTGAAAGTCGAAAAATTAATGTCATTTAAAAAATTTATAAAATATTAAACAAAATATGTGTATTTCGAAAAGAAAAAAAAATGGTTGAAAATAGAATGTAGAAGTTTATACATTCACTGGGCTTAAAACTAGTCATTGAAAGGTTAAATATATGCATACAATTTTTAGATCAATATATTTTTTTAAGATTATTGTATTTTTACATATTTTTAAATTTTGTATTAATTTTCTTTAGACATCTCCAATAAAAAATATGCTGTATTTTATATATTTTTTTTAAATATGTCAACCCTAGAACAAATACTTACTATATCTAGTGAGATGAGACACTACTTAATATGTTGGCTTGTATTTTAATTTTGCTTACATGTAATTTTTTAACCTTCACTGTTTTGCAAACATAATATAATAATATTTCGCCAATAATAAACGCTGATTTTCGGAACTGAATTGAATATAAAAAAATGAATGTTGCTAAGAGTTGACTTCAACCAGCCAACTACAGGTCATAGGACCTGTAAATGTTCGGCTCCTTTTATTCCCTTCTACGAGTAAATAATGTTCCCCATCCTCTTTTGCAAAATATATCAATTTTTATAACGTCGTATGGGAGTGGAATCTATTATTTGTCTGAAAATATTTGGGTGTACTGAAAATATTGATGTAATAAGAGAAATATTAACTTAAACATGCTATCTCCGAATACACAGATTTAGAGTGACCCGGCCCAGCCCTGCGAAGTAAGTAGCACTTTGCGGCAGGGGCGGCGCAATAAACCAAACCCGCTTAAACAGTATATATCGTATACAACAATCTTGCTCCAGTCCACCGGGGAGTATATATCTCCGTTAGAGCATCTGGACCACTGTTTGCTCAGAAGGTTTATCCTCCACTCGCTGAGACGCCTGAAAGGGGCGGGCCAAGGTGGACTGGAAAACAATGCTTTTTTGCTTGTGCTTAGATGTACCAATATATGTTTTTATGGAATTCCAATGAACAGCTGTAACATAAAACCAAATTTGCTAATATAACAGATCTTAATTTATAATCCGTTAAAAGATCGCAGCTTAAAAAAAAAAAATTGTAAGTATAATAGACATATAATAAGGTAATTTATCAAAATACTCGTATGACGATTAATACAAGGCAAAACCAATTAATCATGCTCAATCATGTTTTTTTTAATGACAAGAAAAAACCTATTTTTGTATAACAGGCCAGGAGGCCTAGTCAAAAAAAAAACACAAATATTTTTGTTATTTCAACGAAAATCGAATACGGAACCCCCGTGCCACCAAATTTGGGTATTTGTATACTTTATGTTCAAATTTATGACGACATTAAAACAAGCAGAGAATTTAAAAAATGTTATATTTAATGCGCTGGTGAGGTTCTAGTAATTTTTTTATCCGTCCTAAATTCTGTCCGTGATTTACCCATATTATTATCTAAAAACGTAAACTCTATTACTTCAAAAAAATGTTCGAAGCCTACAAATTAATGCGAGTTAGATGAAAATAACATTGATACGTTATCATTACAAATCTTGAGAAGGAACCAGCACGAGTTACGAAACTTTATTTCGTTCGTCTTTATAACTCTTTTCACTTGTTCCGTTTTTCTCCAGACTCGTCTTGACCGTTTCGGCCAACCGCTCTCCTAATTCACGTGAAATTTAGTACCCCGCAAACCGCAGCCCCTAGCAGAAGTAGCCGGGGATCTTGTGGTCCACCCTTGAGTCAACTGTTCGCTGATTAACAAACTGTACATTTCGGGTTCTTCCCCATTACAAAGTTTTATTTTGATCAATCCTTAAGGCCAGTTGCATTTAAAAAACCTTTCAAAATCGATGTAATGTGTAGCTTATTTGCCCTTGTATTTCTCCGTACTCATAACCCATTCTGTCTATTTTATCGATAAAAGCTCAACTTTTTTATGTATTTTGGTAATAGAAATATTTTGCAAAGACAACAGACCAAGAAGCCTAATCAGGAAGTTAAGTTTTTATTTTTGGTATTTATGAATTGACAATCAAACTTTTTTAAGTTCTTTTTTCATGTATCGTATTATCAGCGCTATAACGTCAGAAGTTCTTCTGACTGATGAATTGGCTTCTCGTTAACCGAAAAACCAATCAAAACATTATTATTATTATTATTGGTTGATTCACAAGAACTCGTGACGTCATTCAAAGCAGTAAATTTTAATAAATTTTTTAAAACATTTTTGAGAAACTTCACATGCTCTTTTCTTCACATGCAATTGCATGTGAAGAAAAGAGCATTTGCTCTAATTTTTCCTTAAAAGAAAATATTTTTTATATCCAATTTGATGTAGCACTAAAACTTCTCATTGTAACGGTCAATTACAGCATAATACTCACAGGCTTGAGAATAATCTCACAATAAATCGAACTTCGAATCTACCTTACGTAACTTTACGCCACAGGCGCACCAATTATTTACTGTTTGTATTTTAATGTTAATAAGCCATTAGAAAAAGAATGTTTACAGTGAAAAAAATTCAAATAAGTAGTTTGATTTGATAAAATTTGTTGCTATTGAAATTTATCAACGCTATAAGAATATGTATACAATGCATAAAATATTCATTTTAAAAATTGGTTCAAACTATCGGCAGGCCTTGAATATTTTATTTAAGTAAAGATAATAGCCAGTTAAATAATGGAATCTGTAGCTGGCATTGCACCCCATTTAATTAAGATTTGTGTTAACTAGCATCAACGAATCACGGCGCGCTCGGAACCAATCAAACATGTTTATACAGGTGTTCGAAAACTGGATCCGATCGCGCCAGATCAGTGTTCAGTGTTCATGCTCCCAATTAATTGCACACTGATTTCTGTGTACAGGCTGATCCTTTCTAATGATGTGTAAGCCGCGAGATGAGCCCACTCAAGGCAGACAATCGGCGCATTAGCATGAAAACCGATCCGTGCAACTTGGATGGGCGTACGAGCAATATTGAACAAGTAACTCACAAAGACAGCGCGTATGTGTACGTGAATCGTACCTATGTAAAATAACAACACATGTGGTCTAAGTCCACTTACAACGAATCGCAACTTTCAAGGGGTTATTAAAACTTCCCAAAAAAGACTACTAGACAATATGTACTTCAAAAAACCAAATCTATTCATTTCACTCTTTGCGACCGTATGTATGTTCAAACGAACACTAACTTTGCAGTTTTATTTTTCCTTTAATTAAATAAGATGTTTTTTATTTTCTAATTATTTGTGGAGTTTATGTTTATCCGTTCAGTTGCATTACGTAATTCCACCTAAAATGACATTCGCGTTATATAGTTTATGTTTTGTTAGAGTATTTGATTCTCGCCGTCAATATTTGCATTATTTATGCCAAATGACAATTTTTCATGAATGTTTTCATTATAATTGTCATTTTTTATTCAATAAAATTGATTTTAGTAAATAATATTATTTTCTCTTTTTCTTTACTTTTATAGCAAATATTTCTTAACTAGAAAGAAAAAAAGAGCTAAAATTTACAATTAACTTTAAATAAAATTATGTTTACAACTGCCTGATTTAATTCTGGTTTTAGAGGGTCAACTATCTGTTCATTTCATTTCTGCGTTGGCGAGTTTCTTTAAAAATATTTCGGTAATCAGATGGCAGAAAGAACCAACTGTATTTTTAAAATCGTTCAATAGAGCTGAGATGACCTTGATTTAATCTACAAATTTAAGTATTTTATTGTTTTGTTTAGTTTTCAATAACTGATAACCTTTTTTAAAATATAAGTGTCGTTTTTTTTCTATGTAAAATATTATTAAAACTGATAACCGAAAAAAAATACAAATGGTCCATTTTTTAATCTTAATACCAAGCTTTGTTTTCCTAAATTAATTATGTTAAATGTTAACACGCAAGGTAAACAAAACTAATAAAATAGCAAATATATTGAAGATGAAAAGCCAAATTTACTAAGCAACATGTAGCAACTTTACAGAAGAGCCAAGTAAAGTTGTTGTTTTTTTTATTGCAAGGAGTCCCAATTACAGCGGTAAATTACAGCACAGAATATTCAGGCTTGAGAAAAACCAATAATAATAATATATTATAAGTACCTATTGAATTGGCGTGATTCCTACAATTGTGCCTTTTTTTTGTCGATATGTAGTGTAAATAAATTAATAAAGGTTTATCGTTGAACAATTCTAAAAATCAATCATCATTAAAAAGTCTGCATCTGCATAGATAATAGACATGCATATTTTCTCTGGTTCTATTGGGATAAATTACATTTCCTTCTTCGTATACTAAATAAAAAAGTGCAAATGCTATACATGGTATAAAGTGGTAACTTAAACCAGTCAACGACAGGTTAGTCCTTTCAATTCCATATTTGCTTTGTAAAAAATGTAATTTTTATACGAGTATATCAACATAAGTGTTAAAATATCTACAAATCTTTTTGTTCCATTTAATGGTGCATAAGGCAATGATTTTATAATTTCCGGATTATAGAAAGAAAGCAATAAAAATCTGGTGTCTATTTAAGAACTGCACGTTTTTTTTTTCGTTTGAAAATATATTTTGGATTAATAATTTATACGGACCATATAAACACTTATATTTTCTGCATGGATGATAAATTTAAAAACGTGATTGACAAACAATTTCATGATTGATTAGTAGATTCATGATAAATTTATAGTATGACTTATGACTGATTTGACTCTGAATTTTTTTCGATTTGATCCAATTTGATTTTTTTGATTTCATCCAATTATTAAATTTGATATATATAACAACAGAGGCGGAAAATGTATTTGAAAAAGAAATATGGAAGTCGAGACATTTAATTTATAAGGCAACTATTTGAAATGATTTTTTTAAGCCATTAATTTTTTTGCACCATTTTTCATTTTGCTTTTCGATTTTCGCTTGATTTTATGCCTTATTCTATAGATTGCCTAAAAAAAAGATTCAGAAATCGTTAACAAACATTTGGATGTATTTAAATGTCGTTGACAAATTTGTAAGTTTTTCATTCAAAACTTTGGATTTTCAAAAACGTTTTTCGTTTTTAAAATTAATTCCCCTTTTGAATACTGAGTTGGATCGCTGTTACTCTATTTTCCTTATATATCAATATACAGGATTTCACCACTAGAACAAACTGATCTGCGTCTCAGCCAATATCTCGGAGTTCAGTATATAATACAATATGTTCGTATGCCTGTAGAAGGTACGGCTTTATCACAATACAGAAGCTTAATATCCATTCAGCTCTCATTGTATTTTGATTTCCATACAAAATATGATGTTGAGAGGTATTAAACCCATATACTTACTGGTTAGCCAATCCATTATTCTGACCTTTGTTATGTATTTTCTCAATAATCAACCAAAAGAAAAATGCTTTCTACTTTAATCTTCATCCAATAAAAGTTTAAAAAGTACTGCATAACATATTTACATAATATTAACATTTGCAGAATGTTTAATAACTACATCATAACACAACTTTAAAAGAAAATATGTATGTAAATAGTGGTGTGGATTCACCGTAGAATGTTTAGAATATTTTGTACCAATATGATAACCAACAATGAAGTATTACGTAGAGCCAATACAAAAGAGAACTATTCACCACCAATGAAAAAAACAGGCTATGGTGAAAATGTAAGTTAAGTATAATTGATAAGATTAAAAAAGGGTCTCTAGGATGGTTTGGTCACGTAGAACGAATGGACAATGAAAGAATGGTAAAACAAGTATAAAAGGCGAAAATAAACGGTAACGTGAGACGAGAACGACCAAGGAAGACGCGGCATAATCAGATAAACCAAAATTTTAAGTCTGGTCATGTCAAAAGCAGACAGAACCGAAGGGCATGTATGACAAGATGTATGAATGTGGAGGAAGATATGAATGTATACCAGGATAGACGAGTGTGGCAGTCTATTCTTTCTGCCTACCCCTACGGGGAAATGGCGTGATGGTTGAAGTAGTAGTAGTAATACCTATATAAAACAACTAGTGACCGACCAACACAAGATTTTTAGCCGAAACTGAGAGCCTTAAGCTAGGGTTTCCTAGGACAGCAGTGCCCGCATCTTAAAGGCCGTAGTGAACGGTGATGCGGTGGACAGCCGTCGTAACGTCGACTAGAAAGTGGTTTCCTAGGGAAACGGAGTTAAATGTTGTTAATAACACCGTTTTCCTAGGAAACCACACTCTAGTCACCGTTACGACGGCTGTCCACCGCATCACCGTTCACTACGGCCGTTAAAATACGGGCACCGCTGTCCTAGGAAACCCTAGTTTTACTTATAAATCTGGTATACCATTACGTTGCCAAAGCATAGGGGTAGAATAATGTGGAAGAAGCTAGGAATGTATGCCAGAATAGACGTGTGTGGTGGTTTATTCTCTCTGCCTACCCCTACGGAGAAATGGCGTGATCGTAGTAGTAGCAATAGTAGTAGATTTCATATTTTAGCCGTGTGTTCAGAGGTGATAAATAAGCCATACTTCAGCTTATCATGAAAAAAAAGATCGAGGAATGTAGAGGGGTCGGAAGAAAACAGCTTTTCTGGCTTCGAAACATCCGTGCATGGACCAGGATTAGAACTGTGGAGGAGCCGTTTCGCACTGGTCAGGATAGGGAAGCTTTTTCCCAAGTGATCGTTAACGTCGGGGGGATCCGACATGACACGTGAAGAAAAAATATATTTATTTATTTTATTTGGGAAGTCAACAGTTCTACATACATATTTATAGTAAACAAACTGAGATAGTATATAAACTCAGAACTAATAACAGATTTCCACAAAGTATACAAAGTTAGTAAAGGAAATATATTACATATGAAATAAATACATATAAGTTTATACATTTAAAAATATAATTTTCATGTACTCGTAAATATTTTTCAATAATCAAAGAATTTTTTAATATTTATTTTAAGAACATTAAGTTACAGTAAATTGGGCAGCATTAGAACAAGAATGCTTGAAGAGAGGATAAGAAGAGGAAAGGAGATGTACATATTTATTATTATAATGTCTACTAAGAACTATTTATTATTACATAATAGAACTTCGTTTATCTGAACATCAGTCATTCAGATTGCTAAATATCCGGATTGTTATCAGGAATTTTAAAATAAAGGAGATGTTATAAAATTAGCAAAAAGCTCGTAAATGAGAAATCGATAAAGCATTCGTCAATCTGAACATGTTTTAAATAAGTTTCCAATGTGCATTAAAAAAATAAATATACCAGTACACATTTTTTTTTTCAAAGCATTTTATGGTTCAGCCAAATATCCGGATTTTTGCATATCCGAACAACTTCTTAAATTCATGAATCCGTAAATTACTGTAATACAAACAAACTTTTCGAAAATAAAACTAAACAAAATAAATAAACTATTTATCACATCCCCAATTTATTTTTTCTAGATTTTATTCCTCCAGGATAAAACACAGTTTTTTTTAATGGGAGTTTGAACTGAAATCTTTCATTGTTCCTTGACTAACAACTAAAGCGTAAGACTGATCCCTTTAGTTCCTGTAACATATAATCGAGATATGCTGCATCTGATTAAAAAAGCAGTCCTCTATGACTATTGGGTGTGGATAAGGGTTCAATGATAGTGAATATACTAATGAACTGTATTCTTTATGTGTCGGGCACCATTAAATAATATTTTTTCATAACCATTTAAAATGGATTTTTATCATATGATTAATTTCTGATGTAATCCAATTAGAATCCAATTTTATTAATTTTGTTTGTTGATTTTATTTTAATTTATTTTATAAATTTATTTCATAAATATGTTTATATATGTATTTAACACCAGGAAATCTATATAAAACTAATTAATCAAATTTTGATATTTGAAAGACCAATGCTTTCCGCTCTTATTAATGTTATGTGAGGAAATCAGGAAATTTTAGATTTTTTACCTTCCTGATTTACACGAATTAATTTCGCAAAATTATTACTTTTACGCTCGTAAAATTAAGGTTTATCCAGTACCTCGAGCGAGCCTTTTATTGAAGTAAAGTTGTTTCCACCTAAATAGACTGGATTTTGTAGAGCTCATATATTTTTTTGTACATTAATGTATATTTTGATTTTTTGCGTGGACTTCAATATTGTTTTATGTTAAATAAAAAACTTTTTAAACGTACACTTTTTTGGTTTGCGCCGTGACCGACTGCGACACGATGCAAATGTATTGATATTACTTAAAGCTAGGGTTTCCTAGGACAGCGGTGCCCGCATCTTAACGGCCGTAGTCAACGGTGATGCGGTGGACAGCCGTCGTAACAGTGACTAGAGTGTGGTTTCCTAGGAAACGGTGTTATCAACACCATTAAACTCCGTTTTCCTAGGAAACCACTCTCGAGTCGACGTGACGACGGCTGTCCACCGCATCACCGTTCACTGCGGCCGTTAAGATGCGGGCACCGCTGTCCTAGGAAACTCTAGCTTAAGCAACTCTTGTTGATAATTTTTCGGTTTTTTCCTACTTTGCACCATTGTCACCTTCGCCCCTTCCGCTCCGAATCTGAAAATCGTCGAGCGCTCAATTCTGCAGTTCTGGCCGAAGGCTCCTCCTACTGTCAAACCGCTGTGTAAACCAGGATCTAGATGGTGTTACCCCACGGATTAAGCAACGAAGTTCCTACTCCGACCTTCACCAGGGACGGCAACCTCTCTCTCGATGGCGCTGGTAACGCCCCCTCGGAGTGCAATCGCCACATGAAATGAGGCCGTAGCGAGGTGCACGGTCCCTGTATTCGTCTCACGACGGATCACAGGGTCCTGCCGTTGCTGGAGATGCCCTTTCTTGGGACCGAATTATAACCAGGAAACGAAGTCGGACCGGCGAATTTTTCATTTGCCTAATGGCTGCCCGCGACCCTTCTGGTCCGGGTGCGCGCGTGCGTTGGCAACATTTTACCTGGAAATACTTCCAACACATACCCGAAACGTTTAAAAGACAGTGAGTCTTTCAATCGATTTCACTTCTACAAAAAAGCCATGTTTTTTATTATAAGGGCCTATGTCGGATATTGTTATTCTTCTTCATGACCATATTGCAAATATGAACACTAGCAAAAACTGTATTTACTTATATCACAATGTCCTATACAATATTAACAAGTGTTATCTTAATCTCTCCTCCTTTCCTTTTTCCTCTTTCCGCTTTTTTTCCTTTTTCCCATTGAGTAATAGTTTTGATTTAAGGTAGTTTATAAACAAATACGTTTATTTCTATTTTTATATATTTTTCACTTTTTAATCTTTTTTTTTTTTTTTCTATTGAATATGTTCTGTAACTTGAATTATAAAAATAAAACTTTTATTTTATTGGTTGGTTGGAAGAAATTGCCATTTGGCAATAAGCCCGACAATGTACAAATAACATTATGTACAAAAAGTTAAATAAATAAATAAATAAATAAATAAATATCAGCTTAAAAGTACCTGTTCGAAACACTCGGCAGCTAACGTTATTTTTTAATCTCCTGGCAGTCATAATTATTATTACAACTCACCAATATCTAGACTACACCGGCTAGGTAACGAGTATGGTGAAGTTGATATTTTTTATCTGTCTTTAAATAAATATAGGTTAAATATTCAAAAGGTTTCAAATTAATTTGATTTAAATTTCTTAATGTTGTTCTTTATTTACTATTTATTTCCCATGTACCTCTATAATAATGTATAAACTTATGTGTATTTATATGTATGTGCATGTATATGTATGTGTATGTATATTTATATGTACATGCATGTATATATATGTGTGTGTGTATGTATGCATATGCATGTGTATGTATGTGTGTATGTTTTCGTATGTAAATTTATTATATATTTTTCTATGTACCCATATACCTATGTTGGTACATTTCCTTATTTTTACCTATTATTGTATTTTTTAGTTTTTCTTATGTTATCTTTAATTTTAACTAAATTTACCTACTTATGTTTCACTGCTGCACTTGAATGTAATTTTCAATATATGTAAAAGCCCGTAGGGCGTGTAAATTAATAAATAAATAAATACATTTTTTTTTGCCACCACGAAAAGCAAGGATGCCCAATTACAGTACTTTGTAAATTTATACATTTTCAGTTTTATAAATTAAATAACATCAAATTAGTTTAGTATTATTATATCTTTATCATCCTCTGTCCGTAATCTTAATCCGTCGGGCACTGACATCAATAAGTAATTATGACGTCAAAAAACAAAATAAAAATAAAAAACAGATTTACAGTAAAACGCTAGTACCAAACGCGGTAATAGAATTTCTGACCTTTAACAAACTTTTTGTTTTGCCTGAATATTTGAAAAGAAATCTTGGCATAAAACGCAAAAAATAAAATTATGACTGCGTCTCACCCTCACTTGGTGAGTTCTATGATAATCTATTGGGTACGGCATCTAGACTACAATACCTAATGCCGCTTTAAGAATCATATTTATTCAAATGATTTTCCCGCTGTAAAATAAAGCTCGTAAAATGTTCATACATATATGATATTATAAACATACATTTGTAAAATCCAAAGCAAAAGCTTAAATTGAAAAAGTGTACTTCATTTCAAGTCACATTTTTTTTTAAGTAAAAAAGAAATGATAGTTTTTATTATTTACTCAAATATTTTAATTTTGAGACCATTTCCTTCGTCGTCGTCAATAAATTTTGCTAGAAAAGTGTAAATTGAGTTGTGGCAGAGTGGGATTTGAACCTGGGACCTTTGATCCGTGAGTCCACAATACTACCATGGGACCACATCCTGGTTTAAAATTATTTTAAAGATATGTTTTTTTTAATACAACAAAAACGTGTCTAAAATTCTAATATGAAAAGAAAATGAATTTTTAACGTGTACCGATTAATTATTTAAGCAATCAAAATTATTGAAATAAAACGTCATTTAAGTCTGAAATTATTTACAATGTAGTATAAACATATGTTTAAATTGTATTTTTAGGAAATTAACATATAAAAGTTCTTCCGATTTACTAACTACAACAGAGATCAAAAACATTTTATATAGAGGATTATAAAGGTCATATAAGTCATTTTAATTCCTTCAATTCTTCCGTATGTTGATATTTGTGAAGTCAAAGAGCTAATACCTTTATGGATGCGGGTGAGATTCTGACTCAATTATTTTGCCCACCCAATATTTTAATTGAGTCACCATTGATAATTATATGTTATCGAGTATTGAAGAAGAGCAAAGTATAAACCTCTAACTTTTTATCTGACATTTGTTTTACTGCCCCAAGACCGCAACCAAACTCATCTCATATTACAACAAGGTTTATAACATGTTATTTTATGATTTATGTGTCCATTTTACACATCTACGTAACTTTTACCATTCTGCCTTTGTTTAAAGATTTGCATCTTTACAATTCTTCTACATATTTAATTAATAAACTATTTATGCGAATCG
Source organism: Micrasema longulum (assembly GCF_059751315.1). Classification (NCBI taxonomy): domain Eukaryota; kingdom Metazoa; phylum Arthropoda; class Insecta; order Trichoptera; family Brachycentridae; genus Micrasema; species Micrasema longulum. The sequence continues at coordinate 36,384 of NW_028278566.1, forward strand.
TGGCACCTCACTAAGGCCCAAAATAGCAAAATTCTGAATTTGAGAAAAGGTGTCTCGGAAGAATCTTGGGCTTGCGGTGGTTTGATTTTGTTAGTTATGAGGCAACCGCAAAGGCGATACGGTTGGCTAAAACGAATACTGCGGATGCCTCCTGAAAGCCTTTACTACGCTTGCGTCATTAGGTTCTCGACGTTCTGGATGTCCACTGCTGACAGTTCACCGGCAGTTTATGTCGGAATTTCGGGACGAGAACCTGACTTGTGAGGACACAAAAGAGTTGGCGACCGACAGAGATGCATGAAGCCTCTTTAAGAATACCATATGCTCCAGCTAGGGAGCGGACATGGAATGATAATGATGACATTTTCATTGATACTGGTGAGATTTATCTGACATCCTTTATATTAGGTAACTCAGATTATTGATTTTATAAAGTATAGGGTTATATGTATAGGGTAAGTTATGCAATATTTCATCATTCTTAAATGTTTAAAAGCGATTCGTCGGGGTCGCTGTTAAAACAAATTGCACAAACGACACTTACTCACTAAACTTTGAGGTACCTTTGCAGAATGTCATAAAAAGGCGTGTAAAAATGGAAATGAGATCCCGCTGCAATATCGTCCCAAACTTGATTTAACTTGCAGACCAAGCTTAAACCCAGCAATTAACATCAAAGAGTAAAAATGTCAAACTAGCCAGAGGGTAAACGCCGCGACGTTTAATGACGCCAATAAACTTTTTACAATTCATAGCACCCGCTAAAGGTGTTTAATCTAGCCGAATAAAAAAACAGTAACCCGTCTTAATCGCGGTGTGAGTACGGAGTAAGTTAAGCTACATCTAAACTTAGCCATCAGACTGCACGTATAAAATGGCGCCCGGAAGTTGTAAAACCTGGGAACCTTATAATGTGACTTTTTCTATTGTATTTTACCTTTTCAGGTTTATCGCAGTCATCACAATTAGGTGGTGTAAATTAAAGGCTCAAGCAATTGAAATTAAGTATCACTTTACTCCATATTTTTTAGAATTTACGTCGACAGCAGAGATTAAATATTTTAATTTTTGTAACTCAATTTGGTTTTATTTAAGTAAATTAAATTGTGAAACTCCTAAAGTAAATAATCATTCATTTTAAATTACAATGGAAACTACTACTGAAATTTATTACCTAATAGCCCTAAACTCAACTCTTAAGTAAAAATTTAAAACCTTGAAAATAAAATAACATATTATATATACCTTGAGTATAATTGTTGTACGAAACATACCTTAATGTTTTCTTTTGTTTTAATAATCCATAAAATATTTTATTCAACTTGATTTTTACATTTACTTTAAATTGTTTTAAACTTCTACTGAATGTGTCATATAATTTTAAGGTTTTATTTTTACTTTCTAAAACGCTTTTTTTTTTTTTAGTTAAACCAAATAAGATATTGCACCTTTAGAACAAAAACAATTCAACTCGAAAAATCAAATTTTTGGGAAATTACGAAAGAAGAATGTAAATTGTGACACCTTCGTATTCTTTCGTCGATTGCTTCGTATTTTTCAAAGTAAGAACCAAATTGAAAATTATACGGAAGGTTTTCAGCTATAAATCTATACAAAAAGTTAAATGAAGATATAATAAAATAAGTTAAAACAAGACATTTATTTAATGACTCATTGATAGATTAAAAAAAAAAACAAACAAAAGCACTATGAAAAATAAAACAAAAACATATTTTTGATTAGGTCAGATCAAGTCACGTTTTTATTTTTTCACAAAATGCAATAAATGTAAATAAGTCACTAAGATTATCGATAAGTCAGAACGAAAAAATTTCAAATTGGTCGCTTTAATATTTAAAAACAAATAAGCAAACATGCCATGTGGAATAAAATCGACTCAACCGGCTTTCGGTCACTATATGTTTGTCTACATTGCGTCCTTCACACAGTAATGTAAACACAACACTAATTGCGTCGCTTCCATACTGATGTGGAATCTAAATTCTTTGAGTAATAAAGATACCGATGTATCGGTTTTGTCCTTTTCCCACCCAACTGTTGCGTTTTTTTAAATGCAGAAAGATAAATAATGTTCATCGAAGTCGTTTAATTATCTTAACTCATTTTAAGCTTTTATTGAGTAAGGTCGTTTTCATCCTAAATGTGCGATATTCATATTATGAGTTTCGTACAAGGCAAGTTTGCCGTATATGTTAATAAAATAAAATATGTTTAGAAAAAATTAGCATTTTTTTTACGATTTAAAAAAAAAACTTAGGTTTGATCTTTGTTTCGCCTTATTTTGTGTTCTTTTTTTAAAATTCTTAGGGAAAAATATAGTTTGTTTTAAATATCTTAAGGTTTAAAAATAGTTATCTATATATTGGCGATGTTTCAAAAAAATAAAGCAGCCATAAAATATTTTTTTTAATGTATAAATACATATTTGTTTAAGCCATTGAAATATAAAACTTATATGGAAATGAATATTAATATATACGTGTTTAACATTGCCACTTAAGTGAATTTCTTACGCTATTATCTGATAATTACATTGGGTTTTTGGGGAAAACGAGTGGAGGTAAGAAAAAATAGTCCAAGGGGTGGGGGAGGGCAATCTGCGATATCACTTGTCCGTTTATACAACGGAACGAACTAATGGAGCGTTCATAAAAGCTGACTGTGTGAACAGACTGTGAAGAAAATTCGGAAAAGTCTGAATGCATCTGCTACTTGTATGACCGTCTGACACGGCGTCTTTTAGTTTTAACGACTTGTGAATTTCAATACTAAAAGACCAAGTCAGAATTTTGTACCTTAAAAGAATTTAAAAGAAACAAATACAAAACATGATAGTGCACAAAGATTTATACATTTAAAAAAAACGTATTTGAGATGTTCCAAGCAAAGGAAGTAGAAATGTCCATTCATTAATTTCCATGATTATTTTACAGATACTTCGACCTAGGTGGATTAATTGATCGAGAAACATATTGTGTAACATTTCCCTCTATGTGTATTGAGATATGACTACATAACTTATTGATTTTTCAAAATAAAATTCGGAATACTCAAAATGTTTTTTTTTAAATTACACCACTTAAATCATGGATAACGATTCACATAGAAAACTTGGCATTTACAGGGCTTATCCAGTATTCTTCTACATTTTTTGGGTTTACCTAAAAGATTGCTGTTAATTCAAATTTAATTCAACAGAGAGGGGAAACATTTTTGAGAAGGAAATATGAAAGTCTAGGCATTTACAGGGCTTGTGACCTATCATTGGCTGGGCACGTACCAGGCGATTTGGTTCAGCAGGCTGATTCTCACCCACGTGATAAAGGTTTCAGATCTTTTACTTCACAAAAGTCAACAGATGGAAGAGTTGAGGGAATGTGGATGTTCAAACATGGGCAGAATGGTGAATGTTACGCAGTGTGTGAAGTGGCCACTAAAACCAGCCAGTGACAGGTCAAAGGCCCTGTAAATCCCTATACTTCCATATTCCCTTCTCAAAAATGTTTTCCTTCTCTGTTGAAATAGATTTGAATATGAATAACTCCCTAGAGAGGAAATCCAGCCAGACAGCAAGCATTTGGATTGTTGTAAAACCCAATTTATTTTTTATGGGTTAAGTTTTATATAAATTCATAAAAATTTATTTGAATTCATCGATATCTTTTGACACAAAAAAAAAAGGATTTATTTCATTTTACCAATAAATTGTGTTCTGCCTACCAAAAAATATTATTTTGTTTGGTTTTTATCAATAAACATAATGTCAAATGTACAATGAAAAAACAAAGTATAAACACACCTTAAACATAATGAAAAATAAAAAATTTCAAAAACATAATAATATAAGGCTTGACTCGATTTGCGTAAATTTATTTTAAGTACCATGTTGTATACACACATACACAGTACCCAAACATTTCCTACCTATTCTGCCTTCACATATACGAGTTCATGTTACTAAGAACATGATACGAAATAGAAAGAAAGCAGTTAGAAGTAATGATGATGCTCCCATAAGACTGTTTTTTCTATCACGGAGAAGAAAGGATAGTACTTGAGAGAAATCGCTATTAAAAAGAATTGCATTTTCGTAATTAAGCCAGTAATAACAAAAAACGAGCAATAGAAGTAACGCCCCATTTAACTAAGGACGTAATACAAATCTATTCTACACCTTGAAATGCAGTATGGCATTTAACCACAGTTTATGCTTAAGTACGAAACGTGCAAAATCTACTTAATTTTTCTTTGTTCTTCCCCTCTCCATGACTTAATTTTGAACTTCAAATCACCCATGAAGCATACAAATCCTTCTCAGTTTATGTTATTAATTTGAAATGAAAATGAGTTTCAAATACTTTTTTTTACGATTGACAGATATTTTAACAGAAATGCTGAACCAAGGCACATATTTGGTATTACTTGCAAAAATTTCAAAAAGTGAGACTTTTTAAAAATTATTTTTTCCTTAGAGCCTGAGAGTAGCCATCGGGTTGAAAACACTCATATAAAAAACAACCTTCATCTAACAAAAAAAAAATCAAGATACGCTGCGATTGATGAACCAATGCAGTGCCCTTTGCACCATTAGATGCGGAAGGGGAATGATGATGATGACGTACCAATTTAAACTCAATATATGCTATGAAATATTTATTTAAAATGTGTTTTTCACATTAGAATATTTTGTAGTCCCTGGATCTGAAGCGTAAGACTGATCAACTTTGGGGTATCAATGCAGTGATCTATTGATCATAAGGTGCGGAAAGAGAACGATGATATTAATGCACCAATATAAACTCGATATATTATATAAAATATTTATTTGAAACGTGTTTTTCCTACTAAAATATTTCACAGTCCCTGGACTGGTACCTGAAGCGTAAAACTAATCATCTTACCTTCATGTAACAAAAATGATCAGGATACGCTGCAATTAGCGTACCAATGCAGTGTTCTATGCACCAGTAGGTGCCGAAAGGGAATGATGATGATGATAAATTGTAATACTCAAAATTTCTACCATAGATACAATAATATTAATACAATATTTTTTGGTTTTCGTCTTTAAAACTATGAAATCATAATTATAAAAAAAGCGTACGAAAAATCATATAAAGTTTTACCTTAGAAAATATTTCTTCCTCCGCACTAATTAGCTCTAGTACTTCTCTTAAAATATACTGTTTTAACTTGTATCTTTTACTTCTCAAGTCAAAACTTTATAGTCTGGAAAGGCAAAGTGCTGGGTTGTCAAAAATACCGTCATGAGCTTTATTATGTCTTTAATTTAATGTTTATTTTTATTCTCCTACGCAGAAATCCGGCAATAATGTTTATTTTTGCCGGCGTTAATAAATGTCGGGGCTCATCTCCACTTACCCTTTCCTTCTTAGATCTTCTCTGCACCTTTTGGGGCTTTTTTGAGTAAATATGTGAAGACGTATTGCAGGACGTGACGAACCTGCAAGGTCCTAAATCACTGGCGGAACGGTTATAAACGGGTGTTGTGGAGTTGGGAAAAAGCAGTACGTAACTCTTACATTTTACAGCAACAAGTGGAAATGAAAACAGAAAAAATAAAAATATTGCTTTTGATAAAAACATCCATGAAGTTGATTCATTGATAGATATTGCCGTTGTATAAAATTTTTGCTAAATTAATTATTTTTTATTTTTTAAAAAGCATGAATTTTGAGCCGTCTGTTTTTCGTTTGGCTGGAAGATATTACGTTTAACAATATGCCCACATAAATAAAAAAAATAATTTAATAGATGTTTTAAATAAGTCAATTTACGGCCCCGGTGTAATAGTCAGCGCATTTGCCTACTATGCGAGATGTCTCGAGTTCGATTTCCGGCATGGTTGATATAAAATATTTATTTCAAATGTGTTTTTCACACTAGAATATTTCAAAGTCTCTGAACTGGTGCCTAAAGAGTATGACTGATTATTTCTCTTCATGTTACAAAATTTATCAAGATACGCTGCGATCGGTGTATTAATGCAGTGTCCTATGCATTATTAGTGCGGAAAGGGAATGATGATAATGAGGATGATAAATTATTACTTTTCATTGCACTAAAACTATTAAACTATAAAAATCCCACCCCTTGTCTGCCCCAGATCGGTACACCAAATGCAGCATAATATATTGATACATAAGTGATCAGTTTTACGCTCCAGAAACCTCGATTGGTCAACCTTCCCAGGAATTGACCCTGGGATCCCAAACATGTTAAGCGATGCCAACATACGAAGTGGATTTATCTGCACTCAATACCCATTTTGTAGAGTTTATCCCTGAGATTAGCCATCGCGTTTAAAATGCTCGTCTGTAATGATGGTTCTTTTCACTGACACTGGAACTGTTTTCTACATCCGCCCGGATACATAACTAATTGAAGACCTGTAATAAAATAGGGCTTAAATACCAAAAAATAAAAAATGACGTTGAGTATGAGGAAATGTTCTATATGCCTACGCCAATAACACAAATTAGAATTTATGTACCAGAAAAAAATATTTTATATCAATCTGAAGTCATGTATATGGGATGGAGCCTAAGTACAATACCCATTAACGCATATAAGGGCCTACGTGATTAATCGCAGCGCCAAGCATTTCATACAAAATGGCTGGACGCGAGACTTGTGATCCGGATACGCCTTTTACAACAAAGCGGAAAAGAAGTGGTTTTAATAAGTTAAGTGAAAATAAAAAGTTAAAAGCCCATGGGAGACAATATTGTTCTACTAAAAATGTGATTGTACCAGCAATAAGTCCTCCGAATACTTCGGTAAGCCGATTTGTTTTTAAAAATCTGTTTTGACAAATTTTTGATAAGTTTTAACTAGCGTTCAGAATCTAGGGCTGTGCAAACGATGTCTGAGGTGCACAGGGGTCAAAGCACGTAGCCTGGGAGGAGAAATCGAGTGAACACGATCACCAAATAGTGAGTGATATTTTCTGCCATTTTTTAAATGAAGAACCGGCTGTCAAAAATTTTATGTTTGTATGGGGAATTCCAAATAATTGTCGGCGAATTTCGTTTTCGAATTGCACGGCGTCTGATATTTCAATTATTTTAGTATGGAAAAATATCGGCTTAAAATACAATCTTTGAGTGAATTACTAAAATTTTAAGAATAGCGGAGTATTTTATGTTCATTTGCATGATACTTAGACTTATTTATCTGAGATTTTAAAAGGATTTTTCTATATTTATAGCTGTAATAATTGACCCCGTTATACCAAATTTTACAAATTTTATTCAAACGTTTTAACTAAAATTCATGTATAATTTAGTATGTATTTCATATATAATTTAGAAGATTAAATAGCTTTATAGCTTAATTTACAAGACAGATTGGGCATTTTCCGAATTACTCCTGCGAAATTATCAGATAGGTGGGTGAATATCTATTTTTTGGCAAGAAAGCGATAAAAATACGGCTTTTCGAAATGTCAAAAGTGAAATACATATTCACCCAGGTAAATAATTTGTAGGATTGCTTGTATGTTAACCTTAGAAAGTGGCATTTAGGGTTATTTTTGACAGTCCTCCGTAAAGTTGACTTTTTTTTTAGTTCACTTGCAAGTGCCAGAATGACTGTAAAAGTCTTCTTTATGATCAAAAACTGCAGTTGCATAAATAATTTTACGAAGCAGGTGACTGGTTGAAGCAAAATGCATATTTAATGGGGTTATTCCATATTTCAAACATTAAAAGACGGAGAAATGGGAAATACAAAAACCCATCAGAAAGCAAAAGGCAGTGTACTGTTTATTACACTGTCCCTAATGACAATGGTCAAGTAGTCAATGTCTGTCGTGCCACTTTTATTGATATATTTGGAGTAAGTATTAAAGTATTCGAGTCCTACTAATAGAGAAAAAAACGCGGAGAGACTATCCTCACCGAAAAAGGGGTAATAAGAAAAAATATCGAAAATTCGATCTTGAAGACGAAAACCAAGTCATCGGGCATGTTAAATTGTTTCCACGACAAGAAAGCCACTATTCACGAGCTAAGACAAGTAATAAATTAATTAAATTTAAAAATAAATAAATAAATTGGCGATATAAAAACCTATAAACTACGCCAATTAGATTACCAAAGCCGGATCACGGACGAAAAAAAAAGATTTACTCAACATGATCGAGTATATGCCTTCTGAAGAAAACAAAAATTTCTACAAAAATCTTTTCCAGTAGAGAGTAATGATAGATATCTTTTTCCATTGATTAATAATTATTATTTTTAATTTACATACCTACATTATAAATGATGTATTTTTTTGTTCAAACTTATTAGTTTTACGCATCCTTGAATTAAAAATCAGACATTTTAATGGATGTTGGTGATAGGCCCTATTTTATGTTTTTACGCTAGGCACTTAGGCCTGACTAATGAAATAGCAGTTGGTCTTAAGGCCTTCTCAATTACTTTGTTATTTTATACCCTTTTAAAATAATATTTAACTATATAATTTTCACTAAACTTATTTCTTACACATTTGTACACATTTTAAAGAATTAAAAAATATATGCTGTATACCAAAAAAACTGAGTATATCTTTAAACCCTTGTAACTTTTTTTCACTTTTCTGGTGCTTAGACCCAATTTTATTACAGGTCTTCAATTATTAATCGAAAAAAACATCCCGCTACATATAAAACCATGCATATTTATGTTTTCTTTTGTCTATCGATAGTAAAATTTCATTAATTTTTCTGAGTTTACAAAGGTTTAAATAAATACAAGAGCTTTTAGCATTAAATGTCACGTATTTGTTAAGCAACTGTCGGCGCGGAAAAGAGAATGAACTCTCTTGTGTTGTTCTTTTATAATATTCTGATAACACTATCTGTTAGCCAGTTTAACATATTGTGCAATTGTTAGGTTGAATTACTGTTTATTTCAAAAAATGATCGAACCTCCTCATGTATTTTATCATTATTTTGACTGGTTACACCGCTAAATTTATACAATAAAACGACGTTTAAATCGTTTATAGAATCATGCATATTGTTTATGTACGCCAATCTGAAAAATTGACTTATTTTTTTATTTATTTAACTATTTATATAAGTAACGTAGCAGTAAATCACGAAGCAATGCCATTCTTATAGGCGTTGTCAGAAGACGTTCCCAGCTTTACCGCTTAAAATACTTTCTTCGCATATGAAACATATTGCGTATGGAAGTGGCACTAGGTAAGGCAGTAAACTGTATTGATGTAATTTGAGTACTCACTCGGCTCCTGGTGTTGGCTTCCTGAACGTGACTTGGTTCTGCTATAAATCGCTCACAGCACGGAAAATATGAAGCTATTGAATTTAGAAGCTTTCAAAATTACACCTTGTGATATTGGCTTCTCAACAACTTCTCTTTCACATTTGTCACAGCTCGTAAAATAAAATGTTCTTTTATCTATAAAATAATTCAATTATTCTCTAAACTTGTACGTTGTTTCATTAACATACATGTTACACCAATAAAAAAATGCGTTTGAATTAATAATTTTACTTTCATAAAGCTTATTCAAACATCTTGTAGTCTCTTATTAAATTGACAGATAACGAAAAATCTTTCAAAAAACAAATCAAAACCTATCCGAAGAATATTAGCGTAGAAGTTAGGACATAAATACCATGTATGTATTTAAGTGGCAAGTGAACATTGTTAATTAAATTTTGAATACTGTACAGTGTACAGTCCTCCTTATCATACGGGTATATACGGCTTATCTCGTGTTTCTCTTACTTTTTTTGTCCTATCGTGTTTTTTTCTCTATTTAATCATGAACACAAACATTTATTTATGACAAAATGTTTAGAAATTGATAAGATACCTTTTTCTACTCTCTAAGAAAAGTATACCACTGCTTTTACATGCATCACATTTTGTTTTACTATCCTTAGAAAATATCAAGGTTAGGTACTTCCATTTGTACTATTACAGCAAATAATCGATAAATAACAATTTATTTGTTTTGCATTTGAACGTTTGACTTTTGACTTTAGACGCCAACGATGTTTCTGATTCTTCATCACAATTGCCCAGATTCGCGTTATTTTATATTTTGAATCAATATCTAGTCAAAAATTATGCCCACCCTTCCTTAAGTTAACATTTTATTATTCTGCGCAGTTCACTTCCTTTTTCATTATCTTTGAATGCCTGTTCTCGATTTTCCCTGGGTCGTTATTGAGTATCTCCATATAAAGGTTTAAAAATATTTAAAAAATTTGTCTTCAATGTGATAATTTAATGATTATTTTTAAAAATCGGTTTATATTTTCACGAATGATTTATCTTTCATCCCGGCAAATAGTATATTTATTTATTTTATATATTTTTTATCAAAAATACACGAGGGTTTGATTTAATATCAAAATGTTTAAGGTTTTCCCTATGTATCTCGTTTATATGACGTGTACATCACAGAATGGGAAATTCGGAGTGAGAATTTTTCGAATCCTAGGAGATTCTCTGACTTTGTTCGTACCCAGGTTATGTTCAGAATAAGGTATAGGTCAGTTGGATAATAATTATCTACGGCTTAAAAATATCCCCGCCTAAGACCCTACATAATAAGTCATTTCTCTATCTCTTACCCAATTAAATCCTTCGCAAAGACCCTCCACTAGCGTTGTTAATTGGCTTCCCTCATATGCCAGTTAGGGGAATTAACTAGATAGCTTCATCCCAGTAAGACCTTCTTATTTTCCATTGAATCGGGGGTTTGCAGCCCTTTGGCCCCCCAATATTCATAAAGTAGGTAATATTCACTCATTCATTAAAACAGTTCTAACGATAACGTCATCTTAACTTATCTCTATATAGCTAAATGGTGCTTTTTGCGCGTAAAAGAAGCTCGCTAGATTGGAGATTAAATGAAAATGGAAAATAGACTGGCGTTCCACAAAGGCCGATAATAAAAAGAACGAGTGTTGAATTTCTACTCTTGATCAAAAATTCAGTTAATATAATAAGCTTTTTTGTTAGTTTCCGTTTACCTCAATTTTCCATGGAAGGGGAATTAATCTCATAAGGGGCTCATGAATACAGGTACTCGGCGATCCCCATCTAAGTATATGTACTCGTAGAACTATCTCAAGTTCCTTAATAATTATTATAAGTGAGACTTCACGAAAATACATAATACGTTCGTTCGTAATAAATTGGAGTTTTACTACGCCAGAATAAAAGAAGCTTAAGAAAATAAAAGCTCTAGTCATGTATAATTAGACGTGTGTTTGTTTTTTCTTAAATTTTAATTCTATCAATAAAATCATCTGATGAAAAAGAATTTAACAACACTTGTAACGCTTAAAAAAACATTTTTGATTTTTTTTTTCAAAAATTCAATAACAAAACTTGTATTTTTAATTTTTGGATTCGTACTAGGTACTGACGAATATATATATTTTTTAATTGAAATTTTGCATCCAAATCAAATATTGTCTCTTGTTAATACGTTTTGAATGTGACATCGCTGTAAATTTTACAATTGCAATTTTGCAAACAAATTTAACATAAACAAGAGGTATCTATATCTGCTTTCATAATTTCGTATTTACATTATTTCCGAATAAGTTTAACCAAATTTCAGATTATAATTAAAATCCCATTTGAACATTAATATGGTATTTCAGGATATCGTTACAAATATGATTATATTCACGTGCCACCTAATATTATGGTTCACATGCGTTGATGATTGGGTTCACTATATTGGGAATTACTAGAGGGGTTTATCTACTTTTTAACCACATTCAAATTTGTATACCCACTACCTGAGCGCTCTTCTAACAGGTATGTCAATTGTGATCAAATCCATACTTCAATGGTTTTATTTGCAGGAAGGGAAAATTGGAGGGAACTGTAATTTATAGGAAGTGATCGATGAACGTGTTGCATCGCAAGATGTATAGAAAACGCCATCTCTATGGTGCACATCATGTTTTTGGGAACACAAATATACGCAATACCATGCTTCATAGCTTAGAATCAACAAATTGGTAGTTATTATAAAGTATAATGATTAAATGTTTAATTATACATATTCAGACAAAAATAACAGATATTGATTCGGGTTGTGATCCCTTGGCTATGGTTTCGGACTCACGGCTCAAAGTTCCGTGGATCAAATAACACTCTACCCCAACTTGATTCGCATTTTCTAATAGTGAGTTATTTACAACTCGTTGAAAATGGCCCTCAAAATTTAATATTTGGGTAAATCAAAAGAACCCAAATATTTCTTAATTTTTTAAAATAAAAAAATACCATAGTTGCATAAATATTTTTTCCACATCATCATTCCAGTATTACACATAATGGTTGATATGATCAATGCATCAGTTTAACCAATTGCAGCGATTTTTCATATTTTTTTTAACATGAAAGCATGATGATCAGTTTTACTTTTCAGGTTCCAGCTCAGCTATGAAAAATCATAGTGAAAAAACATATTTTTAAATAAATATTTCATGTTAACCCTTTTGGAGGTCGAGCCTAAGATCTTGTGCATTGTAAGCAAACGCACTTACTTAATAATTTTAGGAAAGTTACCTAAAAAAATATCTCTGTACGGTAAAAACTCAAAACGTCTTGCAGCTATAGAGCGCAAAGGCGACTAGGATTCTAATTGAATCGTAAACAACAAATATGTGAGTTTTTTTACTGACATTTCTTGGTGGAACTGCATTTTAATTAAAATAATAAAAATACTTAATAGTTTAATTCCACATGTATTTTTTATTTTTTACCAGTGACCGGGTTTTGTCGTGACTGACATCGTCTCATCGACCTCAACCAGTCTGACGAAACGAAACCCGGTCACGGTTAAAAAATTTATAAAATAATTATAAATTAAAGTGGAATAAAACTATAAAGTATTTTTATTATCATATACAAATATGTGGGTGAAAAACAGAAAAATAAAAAACGAGTCCTATATTAGAAATTATTTACATTAAATTTATTGAGTACTAGTTTTCGGTACTCATTTTAATAAAACGTGATCAAAAACAATAATTTATTGATTTATTAAAAAATTTACGTATATTTTATCCTGGCATTATTTTTAAGCACCCTATTTGTATACTGTAAAAGTATTTTTTTTATTCACATATACGTAGGTTTGTTCTTTATAAAATGTATTGTTTTGGTTTCCTTATAAATGAAGCATTTGTAGTAATAACGTCCAATTACCTGGTCAACCATTTGATTGGTAATACCGAAACCAATTTACAACTCAGATTGACCGAACAATTTTTCAATTAATATCTGGTTAATATTTTGGTCCAAGCCATAAATTTTAATCACCGTTAACGAATTTACTGCGAGCAACGCTCTGTGTTTTCGGTTGTCTCAATTTATCATAACGTAAAATATTGCTAAGTATCGCACTCAAACCCCCCCATCCCTTAGTAGGGGTTTGTTTTAAACTTTGGCCATCAATTCCCAGAGGTGAGTGTGACTGTTGCGAAGATTTTCATTTTTGTTTACTCTCACAAAAGTGGGAACAAATAATTCGGTCGTAATTTCTGGTTGCAGTCAAACTTCGAACTGACATTATGAACCCCGTTTTATTATACTGCTGTCATCAAATTTATATTGGAATATTTATGAGTTCCATTTCAGTGTAATATCATTTTTAAATAATTTTATTGCATTTTTCCATTATAACTGTCTGTGCAAATAGATATTTTTTAAATAAAATTATTTTTATTTAATGCACAGTTTAAATATTTTGCAATTTTAAAAACGAAAGAATTAGAAATAGAGATCATTTTGAACTATTTTGTTACATTGTTGCTAATATTTTTGAGGAGTCTTTATCATTTTTTATATATTTATGTAGTTAAACATCCTTAAATTGATATTAAATTAGGGTATTGTGCAAAATTTAAAATGTTTAAATTTAATTTTTAATAAATAAAAAAAATTGAATTTATATTTACAATTACTAGGTGAATTAATGTAATGATATTACAATATTTGAGTTTGTCCAAATGTTCGTAGACAAAAAACTGGATTTCACCCCCTCGGGAGTCATTAAGATTAACAAATTACAACAGGGATGGAGAATACTTTAAATAAGGAAATATGGAAGTCCAGGCATTTACAGGGCTTATGACCTGTCATTGGCTGGTTTAAGTGTCCACTTTACACACTGTGTAACATTCACCATTTTGCCTATATTTGAACATCCATATTTCTTCAGTTCTTCCATTTGTTGATTTTAGTGAAGTTAAAGAGCTGTTAGTGCACTATAGACAAAATCAAGAAAGAAACTCTGCTCTGGTTTGGACATGTGGAGCGAATGGACAGCAAAGAGTGGCTAAAAATATTAAAAATGCAAATGTTGATGGATGCAGAAATAGAGGAAGACCGAGAAAGGCATGGCAAGACCAACAAGTCCAACAAATACTTGAAGATGGACATCGAAAGTCGGAATAATCAGCGCGCGTGCAAGAGAAGATGCATTAATGTAGAGGAAGCGAGACATGTATGCAAAGATATAGTGATGTGGCGTTCTATTTTCTCTGCCTACCCTTACGGGGAAATGGTGAGATGGTTTGCTGTTGTTGTAATTAGTAAAAAAGTGGGGGCCTACTTATTGAATAAATATATGTAAATATGTTGAAGTAAAACGATTTTTTTATGGTTGAGTGTGTATTGCACCTTTAGGACGAAAACGACTTAACTCAAAAAAAAACTTAAAATGAGTTAAGATTATAAAACAACTTCAATGAACATTATCTATCTATCTGCAATTTAAAAAATGCAACATTCGGGTGTTACGTCGGTCTCTTACATAGGACAAAACCGTTACATCGGTCTCTTTGTTACTCAGTGAATTTATATTCCGTGTCAGTACGGAAGCGACGCAACTAGTGTTGTGTAAAGAACGCAATGCAGCCAAACATATAGTGACCGAAAGCCGGTTGAGTCGATTTTACTCCGATATACATGGCATGTTTATTTAATTATTTTTAATATTAATGCGACCAATTTGGCTTTGTGATTTTTTCGTCTGACTTTTTTTTATTTTTTTTATTAAATTAAAAACATATTATACATGATTATATACAATATTCCCAAGGAGTTTTTTTTTTAAAAAACTCATTTAGGGACATACAGATAACAAATTTATTTAAAGACTTTTTTTAATTTTAAACTATAATATTATTTACAAAAGCAGAAAAATTAAAATTATTAGACTTATTGATAATCTTAGTAACTTATTTACGTTTATATCATTTCGTGAATAAATAAAACCATTTGTTCGGTGACCTGATCTGACCTTATGAAAATTATGTCAATTTCATATTTTATATCAAAGTGTTTTTTTTTGTTTTTTTCGCCATATAATAATGACTCATGAAATAAATGTTTTGTTTAAACTTATAATGAAGTATTTTTATTGCGTTTTTTTTTCATAAATTCATAGCTGAAAGCCTTCAGTATAACTTTTAACTCAAAATTTGGTGCTTACATAAAAAATACGAAACAATCGACAAAAGAATTCCAAGGTGTCACAATTTCCATTCTTCTTGTGCATTTTCCCAAAATAATGATTTTTTTAGTCAAGTCGTTTTTGTCCTAAAGGTGCGATATGAAAGATGGAAAAGGAAAGAAAAAAAATCAAACATTATTTTTAAAAATTGACTTTTGGATCATTTTATATCGGAAAATCTGAAATGAAAGCCTTGATGTTTATGATAACCACCTATCATACGACTTAGACGTATCTTTTTTTTACAGTATTTTAATAAAATAATATCTTATACGATTTAATTATTTCACAGTAACGACCCATCTTTGAAACTGAAAGAAAATAAAATAAGCCCGATTTGAAAGTTTCACGTTTTTTGGGTCGACATTTGTATGGGGTTAAGACTGGTTTCAAGTTAAATTAAAATATCATTATTTTCATTTTATTTTTCTTTACACAACATCATTTAAGGTTGTTTTTTCATGTAATTGTAACAAGCCGTGTTTGCTTACAATACCCTCAATTATACTATAATTCTTAGTTAGCTAATTACGTCCTCCTATAACGAATATTAGTTCAAATTATCCCGGCGAATCGCATCTATTATGTACTATTTCCAAACCGAAGACCACCAGTGCTCATAAAAGTTAATTTGAGCTCCCACTACTGAATTCGCTAGCTTGATGTACATGCTGTCAAAGGATGATAAATTGAGATTGATTTCGCCCAACCAAATGGTTTATGAAGTCGAAAATGAAAATATCATATTGATTTCCTTTAAACCTTCAAAAATGCGGACTAACCAGAAAAAATGTAACATTTTTATTAAAATGTTTACAAAGTACCTGCCACAAAATTTTTAAATATATGACCACATTTCTGATTATCGTAGGCAACTGAAATGGCTCAAAATTAGACAACGGAGAGACTATCACTCCCTCTCACTTCTGTTTAATGTACTTCATAGTCATAACGCTCCTATATACCGGCGTTAAAAAATTTAACGCTTATTAGTTCATGGTTAACCTCTTTGTTCTAATTCTCAAGGCACTCTCTTAATACCCATCCACAATTTCTCTTTCTTCTCTAACTCATATAGTGTCCATGCGGCTCGACTGTGGAATCATCTCCCATCCACCATCAAAGATGTTACAACATTATCTCTGTTTAAAGCACGTCTGAAAAAACAACTCTTTCCTCTTCTTTTATCTCTCCTTCTTTCCTCTTTCCTGTTTTTTCCTTTTTCCGATTGAGTAATAGTTTTAATTTAACGTATTTTTTTACGTTTATTTCTATTTTTATATATCTTAAGCTTTTTAATATTTTTTCTACTGAATATGTTCTGTAACTTGAATTAAAAAGATAATAAAGCTTCTATTTTATTGGTTGGTTGGAAGAAATTGCCAGTTGGAAGAACCCGCCAACGTACAAATAACATAATGTACAAAAACTTAAATAAATAAGTAAATAAAAGCTAAATAACGGAAAACCAACAAAAATACACGAATAAAGTATGTACTTTTTTTATAAATTTCATTTACCTACTATTTCAATGCTATCTACTAGTAGTAGGATAAACATTGTTTTAAAAACCACTCTTTTCTTTAAACTTAAACCCTTTTTTTTTCTAAAAGATTTTTTTTTATTTCCATAAACATTCGTTAAGAAAAATAAGCTCTTTTTATTTGAAAGTGTTTTTCATCAAACATACTTTTGTTAATATAGTCGGCCTTGTAGTGTAATGGTGAGCGCATTTGCCTATCATGCAAGAGATCTTGAGTTCGATTCCCGACATGGATGCTATGAAATATTTATTGAAAATGGTTTTTTCACACTAGAATATTTCATAGTCCCTGGACTGGTGTCTAAAGCGTACGACTGATTATCTTACCGTGATGTAACAAAAATGATCAAGACGCGCTGTGATTGGTGGACCAATGCAGTGCGCTATGCGCCATTAGATGCGTAAAAGGAATGATGTAGATGATGATACATTTGTTGAATTATGTACAAGTTTTCTGAAGAATTATAAAGTTTTCACAAAAAAATATTTTCGTTTGATACCGCTGTTATTTTAATGTTTTTTTCCACCTCTTATATTAAATACAACAGTTTTGCAGACTGGGTTCATTTCATTTAAATTTCAAAAACAATAATATAAAGGTCATATTGGTCCCAAAGAGTCACTGCAAAATATTACATTTTCACTACGTATCCCTCTGTGCCTTTTTACCTAACGTTCTGTGCCGCATTCGTCCCAAGCCTCGAAATGTTTATTTTTTTTCTAAATGCATTTGAAAACACGACTTGTCGTAAAATATAAGTAGATATATTTTCATATTATTTTACCAAGATAAAGGGTTGATTACATTTTATATGACCTTTGCTAACATTATGCATAATGAACCTTGATATTACGGACGAAGATAAGGAAAGGTTATCCAAAAGGCGATCTTAGTCCTCCATTTTATTTAATTTTGAGATTCCAAGGTGGCTTTCAGCAAGTTTAGAAATACAAAACGTTTTATTCCATTTTTGTGAGGTTGGAAAATATTTCGCAAAGTTATCAAATTAAAGTATTCTTCTAATAGTGAGTGCCATAACAGTACTACTCGGCTAAACTACAGCTAGTTTTAGATTAGATTTGTCCCGTCATTTCTCGAGAGAATTCTAGAAACAACTATGTAGTACGTCATAAGCGTTCCCTCTGCTATTTACTGAGCCATGAACCCTGGATTGGGTACCTACCGTTATCTTCCTTCTCCCTTCTGCACTGCAGATTTAGGCAGATATCTCTGTCTTACCTGAACCAATTTTCGAATCTCTTTTATATAAGTCAGTCTCCGATTCGCGTAACTCAGTGTTCTCATTAAGCCCGCCTTCAAGATAAAATATTGCAATTTTCTTTTCACTTTGTGGTAAAATAATTTAAGGGAATTATTGGACGCTTTATTTGATAGCTATTTTCGCTTCGCCATTGTTAAATAGTTTTTGGTTTCGAATTTCGTCTAAAAGTTGTTTCTTCAACAATCAAACATGATTTGGGTCGGTGAATGGTTGTGGGTTATTGTTATTATTTTTCGAATGTCATCAAAGAGCCTTTATATTAGTTTGCATAATGTATTCAAATGCAACGTTTCCATTATTGATGGTTATAAAATTAATATTCATTGTTAATTCGAACTCAATTTCCATTAATTAAGCTTGAAGTATTATTTGTAAACAAACAGAACGCATACTGAATTTAAAAATAATATTTTGGCAACTGGAAGTAGGTTTTAAACGGAATGAATTTCCTCATTTTGGTTTAAAGGTTTTTGTTCAAGGGGTTATTATGCTATATTAATTTTCTAAACAACACTCATAAAAAATTATATTAAAAACCATGATACCAGTTAGTAGTTACACATGATGATGGGTAATCAGAATAACCGACATTAGTTGGTCTATATATACAAATTGATTTATTTAAAAAATATATATACCAGTTTTTGGAGTTGCCTAAATTTGAATTGATTATGAACTACGACATTTAAAATTCAAATCAAATTTAATTTTTCTTATTTAGTGAATCAGAAAAATCAGATAATTATGAAAAAAAAGGCACATCATTTTTACAATGAAATCTCAAATAACAGTTTTATAACTCCAAAAAATGGTTCTCCTATTTATTTACACAACACTGCATAAGGGCCTTTTTCATATAATATTTTAATCAATCTGATTAAAATTATATAATATTGTATTGTAAATATTATTGTTTAAAAGGAAAAAAATACATCCATTCATACTGTTACGCGCCCCAACTTTATCGCATATGGAATTACTTAGGGCCAATAGCATAAAAAAAGTCAAGTTAAAGAATGTTTAAAGTTAAATCATTTATGCGTTTTTGTCAAAATGGACAAAAGATTTTGCACTAAAAGGTCGGATAAAACAAAAAAAAATCACTAAAACCCAACAATTATTCAATTCAAAACCTTATTTAACCAATTTTTTTTTTATGCAACTGGACCTTTGTATTTTTTTAAATTTAAATCTTAAAGTAGGGCACACATATCATATATATTGTTATGTGTGTTCTAATAATAACATTGCAAATATATTTAATTTAAAAGTTGTTTATCACATATGTCTTGACCATTATTTTAAATTTTGATATGTATTTTTCTTCATAAATATTTTTTTCCATTTCGTAATACTTTTTAATTGCTTTAAATAAAATTGAATTTCGTGACTTTGCCTTTTTCCTAAATGGAAGTCTAATTTTGTTCTTTTCTCTAGTATTGTGATCGTGTTCATGCTGGTTCCGATCAATTTTTTTCCGAAATTCTTTTTTTTTATTAGAGTTTATAGTTTTATGAACAAATATCATCAGATTGTAAAATATTCTTTGTTTATATGTTAATAATTTCATTTCATTTACCATCAACTTTACCCTCGTGTATCTGTTTTTTTTCAAAATTATTCTAAAGGCTTTATTTTGTAATACAGTTAGTTTTGTATGACGTTTTAAATCACTAAAACATTTTTTTTTAAAAAGCCTTTTGTATTTTAATATGTTATTCATTTTTTGTGAAACGCAAAATTTGTTTATTAAAATGTTGTCCCAGCTTAACCTTGGAGATGGATGGACGTCGCGTCGTTTGAGGTATTGCTGTTACATCTTCCCACGAAAAAGGTATTTTTGTGCATTGTGCAAAACACCTAACTCACTGTGGTGAATAATCATAAACCATTTAATTCTATTACAAGTGTAATAGTTGTAATTATTGTTTGATTTGATTTAATTGTAGCAACGAACGAGTTTTTTTCAGTGTTAATTATTTTAAATATACGGTTAATGTATTGTGCTGCCTAAAGAATAGTTTGAACATGTTTTTTGCTAACAGTGAGTGACGTATCGCACAAAATACGATTATACAAAATCCACTAAACTTGAATTAATTGAGTACTTACTAAGGGCCGGTTGCATCAAAGTTGGTATAAATTTAGTTTTAAGTTAAATATTTAAACTTAGTTAAGGCTCAAAATCTGGTAACTGAAAAATTCCGTTGCATCAACATTATTTTAGTTAAGTTAAAGTTAAAAATATTGCCACTGTAAAGGTTCAAGTTTCACCCTAAAAATTGTTGGGATTTTTACGTAAGCACGTACTTGTTTATTTACATGTAGCAATACACATGCCCCGCGACGCGTCTTTGGACACAAACGTTTAAATTTCGTTCCAATTTTCAGTGTGTGCGAAAGGGCGAAGCAACACTGCGCATTCGGAGAAGAAAAGAACAAAAGGGACATCGTCCCTTTTGTTCTAGATAAAAAATTAAAAGAGCAAAAGCTAAAACAAAATGAAGAACTTTTTATTCTAGAAATAGAGCAAAAAAATTACATTTTTCGGTCAACTATGGCCGCTTTAAATGCCCAGAAAGAGTTAAATGATCTCAATCTAGCTCTATTTAAAAATAAATAAACAGTATTTCAATACAGTGATGATTTAGATTTATTTTACACCACGCCGCTGATGATCAAGTCCAGTGTTTTGAAAAATAATTAACAATTAAAAATTCAAATAATTATTAGTTCTTCACTTTTTTGACATTCGAAATCTTGTGATAAAGTCGGACTCTTCCCACAAAAAATGGTCCGTTCGTGGTTTGAACAGTTTTTTTTTCGGTTTAGAATATACTCGATGATAAATTCGTCACCGGAAGACGAAAAATCAGATAAAATTAACATTTTGTGCAACTTTTCACAGATCGATCAATAGATTTTAACACTCACAACGCTTTTTTGACAGATGGCAGATAGCATTTAACTTTAAACCTTACTATAAACGGTTCCCTGGCGGCCGGTCAAATAAAAGTAACTTTTTTGTTAATATTTAGTTTACTTTTTCTTATGCAACGCATTTTGACATAAAAGTAACTTTTATTTGATTTTAGCCCTGACTTTAACTTAACTTTTGTCGATGCAACCGGCCCTAAATACATTTAAATTATCTAAGATTTTTTAATACTATCCAGGTACCTGCCTATTATTAATGTATTTTGTAATCTCTGTGTCTGGATGCAGTGAAACCTTTTTATTCGTCATGAGTCTATTTTTGATGGTCTAACAAATATAAAATGTGACGAATAGAGAAACAAATTTTCCCATACAAAATGACTAAAATAATTTGATTCATTTGTTTTCTGTTCTTAAAATTGATGCAAATATTTTTTAAATGTTACTTTTATTTCATTTTAATTAATAGATATCTATAGTTGGAGACGTGGAAGGAAAGGAAGATTTATGTGCAGAACAAGAGTTGCTATTAATTAAAACAAAAATGCCCATAGTAAATCCAATTCTTCAAACATGGGGTCGCGCGCAGGAGTAACGACAAATAGAGAAAATACTTAGTGATGGGGGAAACAAATTGCCATCGTAATGTAACGTTTCTTGAAAACTACAAATATTGTGGATAAATAATATAGGGGCTCCACTGTGATTCTTGTTTTCATCACAACTTATTTATTTTGATGAAATTCAAAGGCGTTTAAAATTTTCTGTTACTTCTCCTGAAAAATAGGTGACATGTATTAAAGTTTGAATATTACGGTGTAAAATATGAATATGAAGGGTAGAGAGAATGAAAAATGGAGTTAGTCATGATAGAACGTTAAGGGGGAAGCCCTTTGACACAATTTTCATTTTTAAGTGTCGTTTAATTTTTTAAGCCCCTTAACTCGGCTCAGCTATGAAATCGCCAACCATTAGTCTTTCTTCTTTTACACTCAGAGTATGGAGGCATTTGATAATTTTACACCGTAGAACCCCCTTACCCGCTCACACCCTGATGCTTCAGTACAAAGACTACGAAACTAAGGCCAAATTATAATGTTGTCACTCATTTCCGGATCAATATGGATTGAACATCAAAATTTCATTAAAAAAAATTCTAACCAAATTTATCTTCAAAAGATTATTAAGTAAACAGTTTCTCTTTCCATTGAAATGTTTGTAAAAATATTATTATAGTATTATTTAAGTAATTATGTATTACAAACATTTTGTGTTCGTAAATTACTCCACGTGTTAAGCAACACCTTTTATCTGTAAACGATTAAAAAAGTAGAAAGTTTATTTTTAAAATAAATTGATGAGATTTTACATGTATATTATATGTTTATTGATAGACCAAATTAATTTATAGGCAAAGAATTAAACAAATGTTGTTACAAAAAGCATTTTAAATCCAATTATTTGGTTAATTTATCTAAACCCGAAAAATGCAATTCGAAGTGGTTCAATAAAATCATTTTAAAATTTATGCAAACATAAATATCATTACACATTTGAATACGTAAATAAAATAAATAAAAGACGTGTTTTTAAAAGAGTGAAATACGTATAATCTTAAGAATTTTCATGGGTTTTGGGTTTAATTAAGTTTTTTAAAACTTTTTGTGTAGGCTTCGTGTATTTTTTTCTATTTTAAAAATGCCTTTTCATTACAAAACATTATTTATAACATTGAAATAATTACAAAAATATGACTTTTTTGTTAAAAAATAATGCATTTTCGCGTTCTTACTGTTTTCCAAAAAAAAATATTTGGCGGCCATTTTCGATGAATCGTAAATTACTCGATATTTCAAAATGGATATTGAGTTGTGGTTGAGCGAGGCTTAAATCACGGACCTTTGATTCGTGAGTTCGCGTCAAATGTCTGTGACGTGAAATGAAAAATGTAAAATGAACCGCTTTTCATATACACACGATACTATCTATTACTATCAACGTGTGTTCTATTTATAGTTCATTTTAAAAATTGAAAAAAAAAAATAGAACTACAAAAAATATTCAAGTGAACAAAAATTTAAAAAAAAATAGAATCTGTAAGTGAATTTATAAATAAATGTTTGTAGTTATATTTATTCGAAGAATACAATTATAGAAGTACATTAACAATTCACTTATCATTACAAAATTATTTTCAATACTAGTAGTCCTAATAGTTAATCATAATATGTATGTATATATGGAATCATATATATTTTAACCATTTGCCTTAAAAATTTTAGAAGGTAGTTGGAAAATGCAGATAAAAATTTTAATGAAATTGTGTGTTCTACAAAGCCTTATTGAAATGACTTCCCTTAATAATCTAAGCAGTAACAGCTTGTGGAGCTTTTGTCAAGGGATGTTCTAACGGAAGAACCCTTGTTTTGTATTTGACACTTGAAGCAAGAGTCACTACATTTGAAGCGGAAAAACTGTAAACGAAAGTTGGCAAGGCTGCAATGATTATTTAGATTCTGAATTAAAATGACAACACGAATTTATAAATTCGTCCCTTTTAAAAGCATTAAAGTATTTTTAATTATTTTGCTTCATTTGCATTTTCTCTGTTTGTTCTTTCGTCAAAATTTTTACAATGAACGGTAGTTTTTTTCGATTTATTTATATTTTTATTAAGAATTTTTATAAAAAAAATACTTTTGCAGTTATTAAAAATTAAAAAAAGGAGACGACACTTATCGTAGACGCGTAAAGCAATCACCTCTCACACTGTGTTAAAACATTCACTTTTCTGTCTTTTTGTAAACATTTATATTTCCTCAATTGAGTCATCAATTTCCAAAACCCGCTACCCCCCCTATGGCCGCCATTGAGAGATAGCGGTTCTTGGAAATTGACGACACAAATCTTACATCTGCTAATTTTTTTGTAGTAAGAGTGTTAATGTAATTTTTGAAATGAGATCAATGTTTAATTTACTTATCATTTTTAATAAACCAAGGATAATGGTTTTTATTGCAATTTTCCTGTCCATTTTTTTTCATTCAGTGTAATTGTCAGGTGAAATGTATAATTTGAATCCAAAATGCGTTAAAAGAGATAAGTATTTCATTAAAATTTTGAAATTATTAGTGCAACTTTTATAACAAAAAAATATAACTCAAGTTTTTTGTAGTTTTTGTGTCGAGGTATTGAATAATTAATTGCTTTGATGAGGTAGAAAAAAAATACGCACCACGCTAAAATCTTATCCGTTTACTAAAACTTAAATATTTGTAAAAAATCTCTTCACTCAAATTATCTATCGCATCTAGAGTTGTAGGGATGACTCCAGCGCACCCTCCGACAATCATGAATATTCTAATTGGGTCCCGAACCCTCCACGGCCCCAAAACCTTAAAAAATTAAAATAGATAATACTGTGCGACGGTTGTTATAATTACGGTGTCCGTACACCGTATATTAATATCATTATTAGAGGGCAGACTTCATGCATAAACATCGTGTGTACTCGAGGACCGGTAAGGGCCTAATAGCTTCATATAGAGGCATAGTACAAACACCTGATAACCTGGTACTGTTCCCACAGTTATCATTTTATAAACTGCTCACTTACACATTTCACATTGTTTTTCTTACGTTTTTTTGTCTAAAAAATAAATAAAGTTACTGTTTTACATTTCTCTAATGTCAAAATACGATGATATGACTTAATCTATATTTCTTTTCATTTCTAAAGCCCAGAAATACAATATATTTATATTTACTTTTCTGGAGGGTTTCGGAACATTGAGTTAACTAGTTCTATGGTCTTCCTCTAAATAACTGTCGGAAAAGATCTATAGACATTGCCTTATTTTCTCTATGGACTTATGGTCTCCGTCTTATATGTCTTGATGCGCGTATATATTTTTCATAAATACAATTAAGTAAATTAAATGTGCGGGTTGTGGTCCCGTGGCTAGTGTCTCGGACTCAAGGACCAAAGGTCCATAGTTCGAATCCCACTCTACCCCAACTTGATTCCATTTTCTAATAGTGAGTTATTTGTAACTCGTTGAAAATGGCCCTCAAAATAAAAAATTTGGGTAAATCATAAGAACGCAAATATTTATTTTATTAAAAAACAAATAATGAAAAATAAACGCGGCTGTACATGGTTTTTTGTTTTAATCTAAAATAGTTGATAATTCATCAAATTAATTGTTTTCCAAAACAGTTATTACTTGATCTAATAAAAAAACCTTAAAAAACTATTTTTGTTCAAATAAAAAAATAAATTAATTTTACTGTTTGCTGAGGCATGGAGATAAAAAACTAATTTTTTACTTTCACTTTGGCCTGATTTCAGTAAAAAGTTTGAAATTGAAGTCTTAAAATTATTGACATGGATATTCCATAATCATGAGAAGCTCCGAGATTAATTATTTTTGATAAAACCGACACTAGGAAACGGATTTCCTTCTAAATGCAAACTTTCCGAGATGTATAAAAATAAAAGCCGGTATTAAAACTTTTTAGAGTAAAAGATGACATATTTTATGATGAAGATAGGATTTTTTTAATCCCCTTATTCAATAAACCGGCGGGCTAATTGGTTTCCCAAACTTTATGAGTTACTTCGTTAGCAGAATCTTATTTTTTTCTGGAAACAATACATTTGGAATATAATTTATCGTTGACGTTAATGTAGTCAAATTCAGCAGAATAAAGAAGTTAATCGGTTTTGAAACTTTTTATATAAATCTCCTTTAACGATAATTTAATATCACATTTCAAAACAGTCAAAAACTTGATATGGTGACTAAATATTATTCAATAAATTCATGTTAAAGAAATTACAAATATTAAAATAATAAGCATTACTAAATTGTGTTAATTAACAATTATCTTCTCGCTTCTTTACAAATTTAAATAAAAAATATATTGTTTCAAAAGTGTTACAATATTTTTTTGCGTGTTAAAAAGTATATCGTATTGTATAAAACTGAATAGTTTCAACGAGCAACTTTAGTAAACAAAATTTCATGAACAACATTTTATTTGCACCATCATTTTTTTCTATTGAAACAGTAAATACCAAAAACAAAAAAGTTATACTCAATTGCATGAAATTCATTCCATCCAATTTATTTTCAAGAAGAACTTAGTCACGACCGTAACGAAGTAATAAATAAACATTAGTATGGCATCGTTTGAAGTGAAACCTATCAAAGAAATTTAATTTCACTCATTTAAACCAACCGAAGTAAATCAGAGTTGAAGTTATCTAAAGGGGGAAAAAACTGCAATCGAACTTCTCACATAAGAATCCTTAGAAAATGTTTTGAAGGCCCAAGTTCGATTTTATCCTAGCACTAGAGTAGAAATACAAGGGACAGAATCAAACTTAAAGACGTTTATGCTCCCCTATACACATAATGGCTACAATCTCTATTATCTACCATCGGAAAGGCGGCATGTTTTTGTAACAAACATACACTGTAAACAAACGCCATCTTTAATCGTAATTTCCTTTACATAACTCTGAAAACCAAAATTAATTAACCATTTCACTATTAAAATAGAATTAGACAAAACTTTGGGTTTTTTATACTTTTTGTCTCTTATAATATTAATATCACCTGTGCTTTAATTAGTAGTTTATTTTTCTGTATTCCCACGAGCGCAATCACTTTTAAATATTATCACAATGTGTTTAAATATAAGACACGTACCTAATAAATAAAAAAATTGTGCATGCGACATTAAATGTTCAGAAATATAATATTTTTATTTTACAATGAATATGTAAACATATTTGAAGTAAATTTCTTCATTAAATTAACTTTATGATAGTTAAATAGTCATGTCTTATTTTAATGGTCTTAATACACTAACTACATATTTAATACTCAGGCAGAACAATTATTAAATTATTAAAGTGTTTTTTGCTTAACAAAAACTTATTTCTGTATGCTGCAAAAATATAAGGTTCACATTTAAAAAAAAATTATTATCTCATTTAACCAAAAAAATCGTAGCAAACATTTTACCTACAACCGATTAACACTTAATTTTTAAATCATATTGACACTGAATAAAAATGCTCAAGTATCTTTCAGATTTTTTTTTAAAGTGATAGTTAGTTATGAGATTTAATTTGAACCAAACTTCCCATCTCATATATTTCAAAGCATGCCATGCACAATTCATTAACGCGAACTTATAATATCTAACAGCGCAGAATTTTGTGTTTAATTAAGTCATTTATTTCCGCTTTATAATCCTTAGATTCCCTGTAGAACAGTAGATCTCTATTTTAGTGACTACAACAAATATGAAACCCTAAGTAAGCTGTAGGTTAATCTAGGTAAGTATCTCTAGTAAGGGTACATAGGTAGGGTGTATGTATTTATCTCACAGCCCAGAGGGCGCTGAAAGGTGAAAGTACTTACCGTATATCTTCGATATATTTATTTATTAAATATTTAATTTACGTATTTACACGAGACGGTAACTTTTCGCAAAATAATAAATTGCAACTCATCTATAATTCAGTTATTTTCCTCATTTACACCCAACAAATGATTTGACCAGTATATTCATATGACTTATATAAATATTGCTTTTTTTAGAGAGTATAACTACATATAGACAAACTTCTGCGTGGTTGATTAGATTATCAACTGTGAAACTGGTATTGTAGGTTTGATTCCTGGCAGTTGCAAAAATCTAGGATAGATTTTTTCTTAATCAGTCTGTTATCAATCAAATTATGATTTTTTTTCCATATACTCCCCTTTTTAAATGATGAGAAACCTCTAAAATAGAGGCTTAGTGAGTTATTCCTAATATTTTGAACTTATTTACAGTTTAAGAATAAACTCCAGCGTGCTCTTGTGGTTTATACACAAATTTAAAATAAAATAATTTATGTTTCATATCCATTGACAAATAAATGTCATTTTTACATATATTTTTGTAAAAAAAATATGACTGCATTAAAGAAAGAACATTTTTTTTTTAATACACTCGTTTTTCTGCATTTTTATAATCAATAAAATGCAGAAAAAAGACACTGACTTGTTTTTAATTATTTGTGAGTAAAAACTTTAAACTTTTATGCCAAATCAACAAAGGTCAATCATACTTTTTTTATATTTTACGTAGTTAAGTTTTTTTTTGTTTTTTAAATAATTTACCATGGTAAATTCGTTGTGTATTTATATTATGAATTTATCTAAATCTCTGTTTTATGGTTTATAGTTTTATTTTAAAAATATAATATTCTTTCAATTAATTACTCACTGTGAGCTAGTTCATTTTTGTACGAAAATCGTCGCAGTTTATTCAAAATTAAGTAAATTTGATAAAATATGTAGGTATATTAATTGCTCTGCTTTTTTATCTAAATTAACTAACTTTTTGACTTCATCTTTGAACCTGTATTTTTATATAAAGTATGAAATTAAATAACAAGTTACCCATTATTATTGCTTTCGTGATGAGATATTTATTACTTTCTTTTTTCGTTTATTTATTGATGAATATGAAATACTTATTGACATTTGAAACCATATTATTTTTCTCATTACAGTGTAAAACATTATTCCATAAAGAAAATATTTGGAAAGGAAAAAACTTCGTTCTTTTAATTATATGTATGACTCAATTGTATCGGAATCCATTTTTATTATTTATACTGAACGATAATTTTCCTTCAAAACACAAAATATACCAAACTGGTCCGGAAAGTTCTCTAACATTGTGTAGATACCAATTCGATGAATTGGGTTCGGGAGCTTTTTTATATTATCTGTTGACGACCCACTTCGCCGCCCGAAGCTTCGTTCCTTTGAGCTTCATCGACAAGTTTGTCTGGGGTTTCAATACGGGTTCATTTCGCTTGGACATTAGTCGATATTACGTCAAATATTTGGTGCCTTGTTTACTCAGTTTCGTCAGTTATTGCTTCGGATATCGAACATAATGGGACTATTGAAATATTAGATATTTCCTCCTTGGTATTAGTCCAGAACTAAGTTACGAAAGGATCCGTTCTCATTTTACATCAAATACTGGAGTTTCGTGTATTTAATTGAAAACACTTGAATAAAATATTCAGTCAAAATAATAAATACAACCCTTCATTATGTTCTTGTATTGTCAAACTGTTTTTCATCACATCCAGCAAACAAATAATACGTATATGATTAAATGTAAAGTATATATGTATGTATATGTCATCATCAAACAGTTGGATAAGCCAGTTAACAGAACCGCTTGGCTGTTAATTGCATGCCAGCATTCAACTGAATGGCTAGGCCGTTTGTTAAATGAACATTTTACGAAAGGGTTGAATGTCACTTACCCGCATTAATTTTAATACAACAATAATAGCGTTTTTTTATTTTTTTTATTTTGTTATGTGAAATTAGGTTAGGTTCAGTTTAAATAATTTGAAAATAGTTTTTTTTTTACTTGAATTAATCTAAAATTTGACTTAATAATTCATTATTAATACTTAATTAGTTAAGTGATTTTTTTTTGTTGCTATTAAAACCTAATCCAACCTATCCTTATCTAATCCGTCGGCTTTAATTTCGGCCGTTTCCAAAAGGCACGCTTATTAAACATTAAGTTATCTCTATTCATTCAGCGAATAACCTATCCATTCAGGAGAATACCAGCATTTAATGAACAACCTAGCCGCTCTGTTGAGTGGCTGATTTAAATACTTGGTGGTGACACATACATATATATTTAATTTTAATACGAGTTTATCGGACCCACTCGTGATAATTTTATAATAATGGTAATAAATACATTTTTTTTGGCTATAATTTAAAAAGATTTAAAAGCTGAGGAATGTTTTTTTTTTCATCTTCTTTATTAAGTATTCATCGGAACACGCTTAACTAATTTGCCAAAAAGTAATAAGAATTTAAATTGTGAACAACACACACGGACTGTCATGCAGTTTTTTAGAACAAAGAGAATAATAAATATAAAACACTTTACCTCTTTATTCAATCTTCTACCTCGTTTTATCAGCATACTTCAATTTATAATTTTAATACTCGGTGTTTAAATTTGAGAATATTAATCATACAATATCGTCCAAGGTTCATGGTATCTTTTTTGCATCAAACAACATTCGTTGAATGTTGAAAATATTGCAGTTATAAATAAATTGTGGATTCACGTGGCGTGGAGCAGTTACGGCCTGTGAAAATGTCGTCGCGGGTTCGATTTTCGCCAGTGAAAAAAAGGAAAGGAATTTTTTATTAATTATTGTTCGGGGTATTCTAGTGTATTTTTCAAAGCTTCATTTGATATCATCTTATTTTCACCTGTTAAAAAGAAATAGAGTTAATTCTTAAAAAAATGTAAAAACGTTATAAACTTTTAATGATAACTTACACGACGGACTAAACGATTTGATTTAAGAGTTTAATAAAAACTAACGGTATTTTTAAAATATCTTAAGGCGATTTTATAGTATTATCAAAAACCTTTGAAAGCGTATGCATTTCAGAAGAGTCCTTTTCTTTAAAAACAAATTTTTATTCCGTGCTTGTATCGTGAACACGCGGATCAAATATATAAATTTTATACCTCGCTCTACCGCAACTTGATTCCTATTTTTATAAAAAAATAACTAGCAACTTGTTGAAATGGGCCAAAAAAGATATTTTGATAAATTATAAAACGCAAATATTGTTTTTTCAAATACAGAAGTAAAGTTAACAAATTTGCATCCTTAGCTATTGACATTAGGATAATTTAAAACCCAGAAAAGGACATATAAAAATGAAATTAGTGTTTAAATACAGAAGTGAAGTTAGCGAATTCGCATACTGAGCTATTGACATCATAATTATTCAAAACCCAGAAAAGGACATATAAGAATGAAATTAGTTTTGAAATTATTTTTTTTCGTAGGATTTTTTCAATCTACAATACAAAATTTAAAAATATAGATTACACAAACATCACTCTGTCAGATTTAAAATTTACACTAAAAATGTATTATGTCACTTAGTAGACATTATAATAAAAAATATGTACATCTCCCCTCCCTTCCTTATCCTCTCTTCAAGCATTTTTGTCCTTATCCCGCCCAATTTACAGTTACTTAATGTTCTTAAAATAAATATTTAAAAAATCTTTGATTATTGAGTACATGAAAATAACATTTTTATATGTATTTATTTGATGTGTAATATATTTTCTTTACTTACTTTGTATACTTGTGTGTTATTAGTTCTGAGTTTATACACTATATCTGTTTGTTTACTAAAAATATGTATGTAGAACTGTTGATTTCCCAAATAAAATAAAATAAATAAATAAATACATAAGCGAAGTTAACAAGTTGGCATACGGAGCTATTGACATCGGGATTATTCAAAACCCAGGAAAGGACATATAAAAATGAAATTGGTTTTAATATACAGAAGTGAAGTTAACAAATTTGCATACTGAGCTATTGACATCAGAATTATTCGAAACCCAGAAAAAGACATATCAGAACTAAATTAGACGCTACCGACATGACATACTCAGATATAATTTGGTTCTTGAAATTCAACCTCAAATATATTTTTTATGATGAAATGCGATATCCATAAATTGAAATAAAGCGCAGCGGCACACTTCATTATTTTTATTATGTTCCAATTTTCACATAATTGTGACGCACCGTAAGTTATTATGGGATATAAATTCAAATTTTACACTTTTACTTTTTATTCAGTGGCAGACTCAAAATGTAAAAATATTTAATCTTGAGATCTTGATACTATTGATATTGACACAATGAGGAAGTTCAGTATTTTTTTTGGAAATCTATCACAACACACTATCATTAGACAATTTGGAAGAACTAGTGACGTGTCATTCAAAGTAGCTTATATTGAATTTATATTTTTTTGTCATGCATTTTTAAAAAAATGCTGCAGAATTTAATACTCGTACATTTTTTATAACGAATTTTCCTTAGCTCTGAATTTCCTGATTATTGAGACTGTATTTTCAATTTTATTACACAATTGATTTATTGTTTGAATTATTCATTACATTGGATATAAAATAAATAAATAATGTCACACATCCCGACTCAATAAGGCGACAAGAAAATCATGAGATTGTCTTATTCAAACAAATTTGGCTTGTTGGCCTCGTGGTGTAGTGGTCCGTGTATTTGCCCGCCATGCAAGAGGTCTCAGGTTTGATTCCCGACGTGGTTGACGTAAAATAATTATTTAAAAAGGCGTTTTTACACTAAAATATTTCGTAATCCCTGGACTAATACCTGAAGCATAAGACTGATCATCTTACCTTCATGCAACAAAAGCAATCAAAGCACACTGCTCTATGCATCTTTAGGTGCGAAAAGGGAATGATGATGATGTATTATTTATCTTTGTATTTCCATAACCCAATAACTGGTTCAAAGTTAAACCAATTTTTCAAAACATTTATTTTGTGATTTAACAATTCAGCTTATGTTAGTAATTATATTAAAACTTGAATAAAAATATTCAGACTGGTTCAGAAGATGAACATTCGAGGGTGAAAGCGCCAATTGGTCAAATTAATTAATTGATACCCCTAAAACACTATATATACAAGCAGTCATACTTGCTACTTAGATAGGTTTATGCTCATTTTGTTGTATATAGGAAGTGGGTACTACTGACTTTGCAACAATAACCGATGAACCAGACTCAAGTCTGTTTCTATAATATACTTTAAATGTCTATTTATTATAATATTTGCCGAATTTGTGTGCCTAATTTTTTTTTTTTTTTAATGTGAAATATTTGCGTTTTTATGATTTACCCAAATATTTAATTTTGAGGGCCATTTTCAACAAGTTGTAAATAACTCACTATTAGAAAATGGGAATTGAGTTGGAGTAGAGTGGGATTGAGAACCACGGACCTTTGGTCCGTGAGTCCAAGACACTAGCCACAGGACCACAGCCCGATTCAATAATGTGTTTTTATGCAATATTAACAAACCTTAAATGCTTTTCTCATTCATTTCTTTTCTTCAATACTTTACTGTTTTATTATAAATCTTTTATTCTTTTTATTATTAATACATTACTGTTTTTGAGTTTAACCATAACTTAATAAACCATGTTTTATTTTATATATATTTTTATCATTAATTTTCTACAAATTAGCTAAGGCTGTTAGTTATAATAAGAAATAATAAATAACATAAAAAAGGGTTTCATAAAAAAGGCAACCTTTTATTTTTGTTGGTTTTTGTTTGGTTTGTGATGACTTAAAAAAGAACCTCCTGCAAACAAATTGCTTCGCAGTTTGACGCAAATTCACGTCAGTGCATGAAATTCAATTTTTTTCATTTTTTTTTCAATTGTGAATACATAATAATAAAGAATTTCTTTATCCTTTTTTAATGTTTATATTTATCGTTATTTTATCCAGCTCATGTTCTAATGACCAACGCGCTTACCATGCTAAACGTCTTGAGTTTGTTTCCAATATTGTTGAAATAAAAAACATTTTTTAAATGTTTTTTTACACTAAAATATTTCGTAGTCTTACTTTCATGTAACAAAAAAATAATCAAGATACTTGCGGTTGGTGTTTCAATGCAGCGTAGTATGTTTTATTATGTTTGTAAAGGATGAAATGCAATGAATTAATTTAAAAAAAATATATTTTTACAAATAAATAGAGAAGAAGACTGCATAATCCTGATTTATACGAGTTTTTGAATCGTGGAAGAAAATCAGATTCGATCTGTGCACCTCTTTCTCGAAACTAGTATAAAAGTTCATTCAAGGCATTGTACCTTCGTTTTCTTATGTGAACTGCATGGATGGCGAGGGGTATGGGAGAGAACTACAGAAGAGGGTTGGGGATCTTTTCCCTCCCTCCCGCCCCCTTCCTACCACTGCTTGCCCTTGGGGCGACCTCTTGCTGAGTTTTCCTCGAGACTCAGGAATAAGGAAGTCTATTGGTTACCAACATATAACATTTACGAATTGCATGGATTTCACAAAGACACGGTTTAGATTATTTAACTCGAGTGAGACTTTTAAAATAGTCAATTGATGACTGATAATTCACTTCAAAATTTAAAATGTGATTTTCTATCGTTTTATCCTCATAAAATTAAAATAAATAAGCTACTTCATTGATAGATCCTACAGTAAGAGCGTATGTTTTGCCATGCATTCTTTATAAAAAATTGATAAAATACAATTTATCTCTTTCAAATGCAATTCGGAAACTATTAAATATTGCGGTGTAATTTATAATCCATGATCTCCAAATTCACGTTTAAATAATGTTGTATTAACTTAATTTCCCGATGAAAATAATTAATAAATGAATAAAATAAGGAAGCCTTTTGCATGGTTGAAAAATGTATTGGCTAGGTACTTTATTACACGGCGTATTAAACACAATAATTTTTAAAAATTGTTTGAAGGTTTTTTTTACATGTATACGTCTTAAAGGCTTATGTTTTAACTAAACTATTTAACGAAAAAGATGATGAAAAAAGATATGGAAAGTAAATAACAATTAAGGACAATATTTTGAATAATTATTGATTAAATAAATTACCTAAAAATAAATTATTAAATTAAATTACCTAAAAATAAATTATTTTTTACATCATTAACGACATCGTTTTCCATGCCTATCGTTTCGAAAAAACTGCAAAACGGATATTACAAAAAATATACAAGCTTCCAGGATCCGTACAGGTTATAAGAAATTAAATATTTATAGTAAGTTGGTAATTAGAAATAATTTTTTTTGGCCACAACATGAATGTTAAGGTAATAATAATTCAAAACATAGTTGAGCATTTCAGAACTTTTTTAAGTACAGTTTTGAAGAAGCACCGAAAAAAATATTATTTTGTTTCGGACCAAGTCTAGATTTTTAATAATTTAATTAATAAAATAGGTTTTCAAATACCTCGTAGTAAATTAGAGTTAAATCAAACATAACGTCCATTGTATCGTGTAAAACTTGAAAATATTTAGACTTTGTGACTAAATATGCAATTATTTGTCTAAATTCTCATTTTCGTTGCGAAATTCAATCAAGATACATTCGTAACGTAAATAATCATTAAGTTATAAAATATTTTAATAATACAATATTTAAGAATGTTACTTTACAAATTAAATATTATATATAGTTATAATCTTTTTGTTGATGAAATGACAAATCGAGATCATAAAAAAATTATATTATATAGGAAAATGAATATTTTAAATGTCAATGGTTTTGTATGGGGGTTTTTTTTTTGTAAGTGAAAAAATAAAAGAAAATTATTTTTTTTTTCGTTGGTACAATAGTTTTTTTTTATATGAAAGGGTTGGAATAAACTGTAATAGAAAAACGTTTATTTAAATTTTAAAGTGTTAAGAGAATTAATT
Organism: Micrasema longulum; assembly: GCF_059751315.1. NCBI lineage: Eukaryota > Metazoa > Arthropoda > Insecta > Trichoptera > Brachycentridae > Micrasema > Micrasema longulum. The sequence continues at coordinate 72,127 of NW_028278566.1, forward strand.
GTCGAGGCTCAGAAAGAAATGTACATAATTGAGTCGAACGTTTCGTGTTTCGAAATTTGAAAATTCCTCCAATTCACCAAAATAGCTGCAGTACAATTTATCCAATTAAAAGTTTTAGTAAAATCCACGCCCACTCTGGCACTTAATAAATTATGAGAAATTACACAGCCACCTTCCGTTATCATTGCGTGCTTCCTAAATAATTAACGCAATATACAGGCCATCGATTTATCTGTAGGGCGGGTGGGAGGGTGGTGCAGGCAGCGGGGTGGGGGGAGGGTGGTGGGAGAGGTGGGGGATGCACGCACGCGATTGGTCCGCGGCTCACGCAGCTGCGTGCCCCCGCCCCTTCCCCGCTCTACCTACAAACATCCCCAAAGCTCTCAGTTCATACGACGCCCGACTCCAGAGCGCCGCGTCGCCCGCCGTCACTGCCCTTTCGAATTCCGAACCATTCAACTGACAGCCGTGCGCCGTACAAATTGATACTTTGCATCAAACAAACAAACTTTTTAAACTATAAAATTCAACCGATTCGGGTGTTTGTGACTTCTCGAAGTTCTCAATTCTCTTTTCATCTTCGCGATCGTTGTTTTGAAATTTATAAATAAAATAACTTAAGATAAGTGCGACAAATTATTAAGGGATTTTTACCGATTTTCTCGAGTGAAACAAACAAAGCTCTACTTATTTATTTTCAACAAGAGTGCTCAAAAGACTTCCATATGGTTCACCTGGTAGAAATTTACCGATCGGCGAAAGTTGAATACTCGCCATCGGTTATTGTGAGTATAAATTTTTTTTTTTTCCCAAATTCCATACTTACATATTTGAAAAATCATTCAACTGCAATTTCTATATTTGACAAAATATTTAGAAAACCTTTACATAATTACGTTTTTACGAAAAAAAAAGTTAAAATAATTTATTTTAAAGAATAAAAAAATAAATTTTTTAAGTAATTTTATTTGTTTTTTTATCGATTAAACTATAAAAAACAATCGTAAATAATGGTAATCGGGCATAATTTCTTTGATTTTTTATAAATACATTTAATTTTAAAGTCGTAAAATACTGTTTTTAATAAATTAATGTCAGCGCATCAATAAGCGAGTAAAGGTTTTTTCTGTTGAAAAACCACTCGTTACAGTTGTTTTGTCGGTTTCCCGATACCGCCGCAGAATTGTGGTGGCGCCACTTGATGGAAAACTCAGGTGAAAAGTTCTGGAAAAAGATAATTTCGCGTATTAAAAATGCCAATCAAATCTTGTTTTATCGTTGAAATATGTCAAATATTTCATTCCCAAAAAATAAATTACAACTGTCATAAAAAACCTCCTTGAAAGTCATTTAAAATCAAAACAATATTGTTTAAATGTTTCATTTATTGTATAGGTGTTTTTTAATTATATTTACAAATTACAAACATAAAACGGAGAATTTTTATTTCATTCTTCATCTTATCTAATTTTTTAACTTTCTTATGGGGTTATATGCATTGTTTTTTATTACACGACGTTATTTTCAAAGTATACAAAGTGTCGTCAGTATTTCATCTAAAAATGTGTTTTTAAAATTGAATTGCAAATAAATTATCAAATAATATTTAAAACGGTTAAGATAATCAATAATTTATTCATATTGTTATTGATATTTTCAAAAAAAAAAAAAAACCCAAATACCCTTAAATTCTTTTGAATTAATATTTCGTACAAAAAAAACTCAACAGATTTTGTAATATTTAAAAATGTATCCTGTTCCTTAAATCTAAATAAATATTTTTTTATGAATAAGTTTTTTTTTAAAACTCATAAAACTTAAGCATAATGAAGTGTTTATATATTTGACAAAATATAAAATATAACCTTTTGATAATTTGAACTAAAACACCAATAAAACATACGAAAGGTATTTTTTAAATTAAAGGGGATTCCGAAAATTTCGGTGAATATTTTTCATTATTATAAAATAAATATAAAAGAATTCTGTTTTAAACCACTATTTTTATTTCTACCGCCCAGTCAAAAGATATATAAGTTTCTAAATCAAGGTATAATTTCCTAATGAATCTCGTCCTATATAATTTTTAACAGTCTTTAATGAATATTTTATTGTTACATACGGAGCTAATGATTCAAGTCTTTTTGTCATGTTGTTTTTGTTTAAAGATGGGAAATGTGAAATAAGATGTATACGATATTCAAAACGAGACAAGAGTGAAAATAAATGATGTTTATTTGGTTATTAATTATTTAATTCCAATTATGAATAGCTTTTTTTAAGATTTTTAAGTTGTCCAATTTAAATATTTCATTTTTAATAAGAAGAATTTCCGTTCCAGTATCTTTATTAAATAAGAAGACATGGGAATATTAATAATTAAAAAAATGAATTATCATAAGAAAAAAGTAAAAAACTAAATAATATTATTTATTTTTGTCCTCTCCTGTCTAGTTTTGAAGATCTCTCTCTACACCTCCCATATTCACAACATGACAAAAAGACATGGCCTATTTGTTTAATTTATTTCAATGAAATATTTAATAAACGGCGTTAAAAATAAAGCAAAATTAGATTTCTGAGTCAACAAAGAGGTTGTTTAGCTTTGAAACCGGTTGGTTAAAAAGGTTAAAAATAAATGGTGGAAAAAAAAATTGTAAAAAATTTATTTGATATAATTAATAACCACAAAGTTAAAGCTTTAAACATAAATTTAATGTTTTCAATGTTTTTTATATTAAATGCTTAATGTTTACATTAGGTATTTTAATAATATGTACAGTTTAAAAAATCCAAAGAGTGAATGTTTTCCGTGTGTAAAGTAAATACCTAAACTAATCAATGGCAATAAAGAACATATTTCGTAGATAAAATAGAAACTCGGGAATTGTTAAATCAGTATTTACCTACTTTATTTAAAAATGTTATTACGTTTAATATCAAAATTTATGTATATTGGATTTCCCAACTCTGCTTATTGACTGTAAATGCTAACATATCTGCTTTTTTAACTCTTTTGGGAATGTGTTTATAAATCCCACTAGAATTGTTTCTTTTACATTGCGTTACACTGAGCATGAGACGATATGTTTTGAAATACAGGTACTGAAATCAAATTTAACTCGCATGTTCAATAATAATCTGTTTGCCATGATTTATAATAAAAAATTTCAAATAGGATATATAAAAACTTGTATTCTTTGCAGAATCGTGACTTAAAGTAAGGACATTATGTTGAGAGATTCGCACTTTTTAAATTTTTAGTTTATTGTTTGAACGTATCATATTTAAGGTGATTAAGGTGTGATTTGTTTGCGGAAGAATAATGTCGTATTTGTGTAGAGTTTTAGCTTAGTCAACTTCTCTGTTTGCGTTCACGCTAGTGTCCGAGGTTCTCAGATCGGACTTATGTGTGCTCGTAATTTTCGACCGTCTAACAATGGGTTTGGCTAATCCGGCACGTCCCGGACTAGAAAGACGCAATAATGGACGGCGTAAAACTCGGTCTCGCCGGCCCAGCTGTCTGAATGATTGAGCTTTTTGTTTTTTTCTTACTTTTTACTTTTCCCAGCCCCTTCCGCGAACTAGGGTGGGTAGCCACCTCCAGCCCTTATCGAATTAGTGCCTCCGCGGCTCCGGCTAAGTGCTCACGCTCGACCGAAGCTCAAATGCAATTTGCAGGCGAGTATTTAGGGACCGTTTGGCCTAGCTTTTGGTCAAACTCATCTTCGTGCTGAAACGTAACCTACATAAAATATTGCGTTATAATACATCACCTTGATTCTATTTCATTTCTGCAAACTTTAAACGGGATAGCCAGCCTTAGAATGAGGGTTGAAAATTTGAATCTCTTTAAAATGTACTTTCTCCCAATCCGCGTCAGGAAATAACTTTCCAGCTTTAGTTGAAATTTTAAACAGCCTGAGATGGCCCTAACGCTAGCATTCACATTTTAAATGAGTATGAAATAAACGTTCCTTGCTCGTTAAACTTAAATCTTCCTCAATGTTAAGAAAACAACAAAAATAGCTCTGGCACTTCTTTATCACGTTGTATACAAATGACTACTTAATGTGCCCCGTTTGGCTGACTCACCCACTTATAGCGTAGAATAAACGGCGAGAATTTGCATTGAAATTTTAATTGTTTGCCGTAATCGTAAAAAAATCTTGTTGATTTATCTTGACAGCTACGACTTTCTTTAACCGCAACATGCGAGGTCCTTATTTTGAAATGTGTTTATCTTTAGTTCTCAAACATTGACAATTATAAATGGATGTGTGTACTTAAACCATTTCTCAAAAATAGTTTTCATGTTGAAGCTCTGGTTAACTGTTTAGTGAATTTGAATAAATTAAATCTACGTTTTAGAGCAGTTGTCAGTTTTCTCGCCATATGCAAATTTTCTCTCTCTGTTCTTAAAAGTCTTCTTAACTACTTAAGATTAGCAGAGAGCGGGTGTTGTAATCTTGGTGGATTTCGCTGTAATGCTATTTGGCTAGTATTTTCGGCAGATGGATGAGGAGATGAGAAGCTCTGTTTGCAGACCTTAGAAGTGTATTAGCGACGATGCTTTCTGCTTTCCATACTATGTGGGCCTTCTGGAATCATGAATTATTCATATCATCGGTGGAAGTAAAAGCTTCCTAACGCACTGCGTTACGTGATAATGGAATTGTAAGCTTTTGTCACATCTGGAATTTTGAAAACTTTAAAGCGAAGTTTACGTAATTGTATTGCGCACTTTATTTGGACACTTCATGTGTCATATTATATTTAAGTAAAACGTAACTTATGGGTTTGTCAAAACTTGGTCTGCAAAAACAATAAAATGATTGAAAACTTTACTTGAATTAGTTATTTCTTAATTTAAAACAGCTAAATCCTCTGTTCTATCAACTTTAACTACAAGCTTCAAAAATCACTTTTCTTATTACCGTAGAAGTTTTTAAAAGTTGCAATAATTTATTTTGCGCTTTTGCCATCATGTTTCAATTATCTATTCGTGTTCATATAATTGAACAGCTGCTACTGTTGAAATATTGCCCAGAAACCGCCGTTTCCTACGTCATCATAAATTTCTACAAAACTGAAATACTGTTGTTACAGATCAAATATGCAAGGTACATAGCTAAAATGGGTTCATTGGATTTTTTTATATTCAAATAATAATTTTATTTTTTCCTCGCAGATAAGTTCAACACAACGATATTTTTAAAACCATAAAATTGTGGTCCTTGTCTTATAAGACGTTTTTAAACGGGTGGCAAAAAACGGACGGTCAAAATGCGACGATTGCTGGAACTAGACCGGTTTGTTCAAAAGGGGAGTTTTTTTTTTTTTAATGCGAAGTGAACTTTTTTTTCTTATTTTCTCTTATGTAAAAATACATATAACATCAAAAACCTATTTTATTAAATACGTAAACCCAGAGTCATACTTATAAGGTTTTTTTTCATTGTTTTGCTCTTCTTTATTCGTTATTTGTTAACAAGCATATTCTTGCAATTTACCCTTCAAATGAATAAACTTCCATATAAACCATAAAGATAAATTTCTACTCAGCATTATGTGTTAAATTCAACTTATTCTAGCTATGTAAGACAGAGTTTGACCAAATTTCTCAAAATATCACAAGTCATTCACTATTTTCTATACCGTAATAATCAGTTCCGTATTTGTAATCAACTGCGCACACAAAAGTAAAGTAAGAAACACACACTGAAGACAAATAGGATAAAACGTTCCTATCTAAGTCATAGCTCATTGGCCGTGCCCGGCAAACTAAAGACCCTAATGAGTACCTAGTGGATATTATGTATACATACTACAATACGGTCTCGTTTCTTTGTTTGTTTTTCTTATTATACGTGGAAAAACAAAAGAAAAATAATGGGCCTCGTTTAGTCGTTCTTATGAAAAAACGGTTTATTTAGCCAAAGTATCATTTTTCATAATCGAATAGTACAGATAAAAATAATACACGTTTTTTTTTATTTTAATCAAAACTTCAATTGGAAAATACAGTTTTAGTCCAAATTGATTTTGTATTACCGATTGGGAAAATGATACCAGTAGTACATAACTTTTATTAACTTACAGATGACTTAACTTTTAGATTTCTCGGGATCTCTACCAGAAATAATTTGTGTAATGAAACAAGCAACCGTTCTTTGAGAAAATAGAATCTCTTTCTTATTAAATTTACGCGCACCCTACAAACCTTCAGTTTACGGCAAATCAATTAAACAAAATCATTAATTTGTGATCCTTGTAGATTTTACGTCCAAATGCTCTTTTATCGACCCTTTCAATTAAAATAATACCCCATTAAAACATAAACATCGGGGAATGTTCAATTTAGAATGTACACAACGCATTTTGTTCGTTCCCGAGAATTAATCTTTGACGTAATAAAAAAGCGGTGCGCCGTTCGCCCAATAAAATTTTGCTTACACAACCAAACAGGAGAACTGAGCAATTTTTAGCCCAAATATTTTACGAAATGTGAACCAAAAAGCCAACGTATTTTAAAATGAGTCATACGAAGGCACTCTTTTATATTTGTACATAATGTACACACCCTCACTACCACTGTCGTCAATTCGCTCGAGTGACTCTCGCTGTTCCTGTCAATTTTAATTTGCTGTTCTGACGACAACGTAATTAAATGATGTAACTTCATTGGATGGAAATTCAGTATGTTACGAAACTGAGTTTTACTCCAATCTGGCGCTCAATGTGTACTCTTTGTTTGTAAAAAAACAATTTTCATTATTTTACTAAAGCAAGATAATATTAAGTTTTAACATTCAAATTATTAAAATGTAAATAAACAATTTTGTACAATAAACCATTGAAGTTAATAATGGTTAGATTAATATGTTTAAAATTATATTTATTGTTACTTTTTGTATGCTAAAAGCGTGGTTAAACAAACACGTCTTTGATTCTAAAGTTCAATTCTAATTAATGAAACATATTTTCTTCGGTCAACCATTTATTATTTGCGATTTTTATCAGAAATTGAGTTTAGTTATAATTTAAATACAGTTAGTCCCTCAAACAAAAAGAGATTAGTCAGAGATTGACTATATTTAACAGAAATTACGTATTTTCTGAGATCGGAACATCGAGGTATAAACATTTACAGGGCTTATTGTTTGTGATAATTTTCTTGTAAAGTGACTATTTTACACATTGTGTAACATCCATTTTTTTAAAGTAAAATTATTAATTACCATTATTGATTACCTATTTTCAATATTAGTGAGATTTCCTCAAAACTTTTGCCTACTTGGAACCACCTAAAAATACGTTTCGGTTATAATTATTTTTGTTTAACCAGTTTCTGTTAGTTCAATCAATAATATTAAAGGCTTTTTTTTGTAAACGCATGATAAATTATACACTTCACGGAATTAATTTAAATTGATTGTTAATTTAACAGAGATGGAGAATTTTTCGGGAGAATATGGAATCTTGGCATACACTTAGCTTATGACTCGTCATTGGCTAGTTAAATTTGCCACTTTTTACATTATCTTACCCTTAATATTTTACCCACGTTCAAATTTACTTCAATTTATGAAATCTCCGCTGTTTTAAATACAGCAAATACAGCTGTAAATAAAATTGTATGTAAGTTTTCTGAAGTTTCATTTTCATAGCGTCAGATGTTTATCTGTGAGGTTTTTGTCGTCTTGATTACATGAAAACACCGTAAAATTAACCGTGTTTTTACCTACCTTACGTTGTGTTTACCACTCAAATGCCAGGTGACTTTTCTAGTGACATTTAGGGGTGATTTCAAATCATAAATCTACTCGAATTTGTATACAAGCATGGCGAGCAAACCTTTAGGGTCTAAAAATAGCTCTCTATCGATCAATTATTAGTCTCCGAGTTAAATGCAATCTTACAATTTGCTTCTCCGATTGGGAGACGGGTGCCCTTTGAGCGTGTCTGGGACCTATTAATCGCCACAGTACGGTTTTCACGCTGCATGAGCACTTACAAATTAAATGCAAATATGGCCACTTTGTGTAATGAAATGCTAGACCAATATTCAGATGTTTGTCACATGATACGGTGAATCTGTTTACCACTGCTTTGTGTGATTGAAAATAACAATTACTAACGCAATAAGCCTCAATTTTTTTGGACATTTTCTTTCTTATTTTGCGAGAGACATTGTCCTCATTATAAAGGTTTTCTGCGTCTTCGTGCTTCAAAACAGCAGGCTTTTTTTTGAAAGGAGTTGTAAATATGTGTTACTTATTTTATTTTTGTGACTGTCCTAATGTTTTCATTCCGTGTAAATAATCAACATTTTTATACAAATTTCTAGTCTTATATAATAATTGCTGATTATAAAATGATGAGATGATTCATTGTTTTTTTATGTTTTTACAAAAGTGTTAAACTAAGCCAAAATAAAATTTGCGTATCGAGCTATCAACGTTACAATTTTCTTTTAAAATTGGGGATATCTGAAATTTCTCCACAGTTCTCTTCCGCTTTTTCTCGATCAGTTCTACCGATTGGTCGTACCGAAACCGAAAATATTTTACAATTTTTCTACCATTAATTGGTTTATATTTTTTTCATACATTTTCTTTAAAATCTGCCAAACTTTATTAAATGCTCTTATTTTTACCACTTTACAATACTTTAGTGAACATACAGTACATGTTAATATTTTTTGTAACATAAATGAAATATAAATATATAGTGTTTTAAAACTGTGAATTGTGCTGTTTTGATATTTTATAACTTTTCTTTGGATATTATATTTTCTATATTTATGTTTATTCTCATATTAAAGTATACAAACCATCCTTGGTATGGCTTACTTCAGAAAAGACGCTTTTTTAAATATCATGTTTAATGAAATGCAAAAACGAATAAAAAAATACATTTAAATTTACTGAAATTCGTTTTCAGTTGGTTCAGCCGAATGAATATCGCGCACATGATAAAGGTTTCAGCTCGTTTACTTCACAAAAGTCAACAAGTGCAAGAATTGAGAAAATGTGGACGTTCAAACATAAGCAGAATGGTGAATGTCACACAGGGCGTAAAGTGGCCGCTTAAACCAGCCAATGACAGGTCATAAGCCGTCATAGCCTAGACTTCCATATTCCCTTCTCACAAACGTTTTCCCTCCATTGCAACAAATTTATATCTAAATAACTCCCTAGGGAGGAAATCCAGCCTTCCTGTAAACATTTGGACTCATGATATAACACCTATATGTGTATATGAACAGTAAGGAAATGTAATTTATTTATTGAAAATATAAAATTACATAAATAATGTATAGTTTTAATTGAACATATGTTTTATGTCATGTTTGAAGATGATAATATAAAGTCATATTAATGAATTAGTTACAATGAAAAGAATTACCCACGGTAGTTATAGGTTTTGATGTGATTTTTTGTGAAAAGTTAATTAAAAGTGATGAACAAAAACATCCCATTTTCCGGTCTCCTTTCAGTCAGTTCTCGTGTAGTTCAAACATTCAACACAATTAGTTTTTCAAATTAATTCTTTAAGGTCTTTATATTTCGTTTTATATTTGTCTACATATATTTTTCTTAAAAATTAATACATGAGATAAAATTCACAAAACAGTATTGTTTACTTATTAATTTAACAAAAAATTATAATATCCTTGAATTAAATTTATGTTTCTTTCTAGGAATACGTGTGCCAAAGAACAAACCTTGCATTTTTAGTTTATTTTATTTTATTTAACATGTATAGTTTTATTTTTGTCTACTCAAAAATTGTTTACAATCAAGTATTTATTTATTTTATTCGTACAATAAATATTTAATATTTCACTGTTCCGATTAATATTTGATTTTCTTATATTTTTTATGTCACTTTTTTTTAAAGTGCTTTTTTAAATGCAATATCTTTTTTTTTAGATAAAGTCTCCATTACATTACCATTAAACTGGTTAAAATAACTTTTTAAAGTTTTGTTGGTGGTTTTACTGTAAAAATAGATCAGAAAAATGTTGTTTTTTCGATAATTTTTTTTCAGATTCGTTTCCTTTTTTTGCTTCATTCTAAGTCGAAAATTCTTTACACAAAATTCTCATTTGAAATGTCTAGTTTTTTCGTTTTTTAGAGAACTCTGGCATTTCACAATCAATATGTCAGGAGTAGAAATTAGTGTAACCACCGGAGGGTTCAAGGGACAGTTCCGTTCCATTACACCATGGGGGGTTGGGGGTGAGAGTAGGACACCTCCCCATTGATGACACCACCATTGTCCGGACATGGCCGGCATCGCGACACGACTCTTACATAAAGGTTTCCACGGCAACAAAGAAGGACAACAAACCGTACTACCAAACTCCCACCAGGGCCGGTATTGCAAAGAAACGCTAAGGACTTTATCGATATCTGGTATTTGTCAACTGGGCAATTACACAGAAAAAACGTAAGATTAAAAGTCGTAGCTAAATATGGTTTTTACGTTTTCACAAAAAATGGGTTTATTACAAAATTAACCGTTTACAATGAAATCATGATGCCAAGGCTAATGTATGGGAGCGATGAATGGAAAATTAAAAAAAAAGTTTGTAAGTACACTGAGTTGTGTTGAAATGAAATCTCTAAGAAAAATGGTGATAAAACTAAGTACGATAGATAAGTGTCGAGATCTGTGCATTATAACAAACTTAAGACAAGCATTATCGAAAAAAAAAGTGCTTCGTTAGTTTGGACATGTAGAGCATATAGACAATGAAAAAACGGCTAAATGGATTTACAGTGGAAATTGAATGGAAGGACAAATTCAACAAATACTTTAAGATGAACAAGTCAAAGGTCGGAATAATCGTCGTGTATATATGAAATGTATGAATGTAGAATGTAGATGAAACTAGCTTTATGTATATGCAAATACATATCAAAGTGGCATTCTATCCTCTCTGCCTACCTCAATGGGGAAACAGTGTGGCAGTTTGTTTTTTTTGTGCAAATGGGTTGCCTTGTAATATTATTTTCACACAACCCACTTTGTCCAATTTTGTTAAAAAGGTAACAATTGTTGCGTTTTCGTCAAAATGAACAAAACGAATTACATTACTCAACCATTATTTTCCTGTGTACGAAAAATTAGCGTTTACTTTATCGGTTGACATTGGTTTATCGTTTTCGCATAATCAAGACGCTCAACCAATTCCAACACCTAAAGCTTTACCCCCTTTCATTTACTCGTCCATCTAGGATCCAGCCTAATTGTTCAATGTCAAATAGCACTAAAACATCGTTTATAACATCGTATTTGAAATCACAACGCCATGTTATATAACTAAATTAGTCTGTGTGTTTAATTTTTTCACAATTTATAATTACCTTTATTACTCAACGTCAGATGAGGTCTTTTATTTCAGGTACCATTATATTCTGCGGAGAAAAATACAAATCCCAGGTGTCACATTGTTTGGCATTAACTATTCTGCCCGTCTTTAAACATCCAATAATAGTTAATAAACACTACAATGAAAGCACTCGCTCCTTTCCCAAAACTGTTTATAAAGACTTGTGTCTTTTTTCAGTTTTGCATATTCACTATCTATTTTAAAAAAAACTTATTAAGCGTAAATTTTATTCTTCTTTACAATCAAACCATGAAAATAACAAAACGTAGAAATTTAACAAGTTTTCGTTGTACCCTTCACTGCAGTGTTGTTAATTTGTAATTAATCAAATACATAATATGGTCAGTACAATCACATTTTTCTAATTTCCCCGCATGATAGTGAAGGAATACAGTGTTGAGTTCCAAATTGAGACCGCAACCGTACGCTCCAGATCCCGTTTCGGAAAGGGAGAATAACGTAGTCATACAAACATAATAAATAATAAATAATAACAATAAACTATAACAAACGATAAGTAGATAAATAAAAAATAAATAAAAAACGACACAAAACCCAAAAAATTTTTAAGAAACATTAGAAGAATTTGTCGGATACAACATGCACTCAGGCAAAAGAAAAAAAAACAATACGCACTTCCATTATGTTGCATCCCAACTCAACCCAGGGTTCTTGACTTTGTAGAGTTTGGGATACGTTATTATAATTATTTTTTGTAATATGTATGTATTTTATGAATAAATAAAAAATGTTTTCAAAAAACACATAAGTACATCAAATTATCAAGACACTACTGGCAAAGTCCTAACACAGATCCTTACACGATCCCTATCGAACTCTGATTCCTCACATAAACCCTAATTGTCCTAACATCAACAGTAAAAACAATCTTGTGCAAAGACCCTAATCGTCCTAACAACCTCTCAAACCTTGAAGCAGACGAAACGGGTCTTAGAGCGTAGTCAGCGCACGGTTCTCTTGAGTGAGTCTACAATTTAGGTTTGTAATGGACTATTTCCCTTCTACGGGACAAGAACAACATAGACTGACAAGAGTTTAGTTCAGACAACCGACGCAAGGACCCAAGTATGAATCATCAGCATTGTAAATGCTTTGAATTCCTTTTTCCCCTCTCGGAATTTGCTCCCTCTCAATCTGGATATCTCTCTAGGGGGTGGAACTCAACTTTGCCTGCAAGTATTTGGACATGCATACAATATTGTTTTAAAAAAACAAGTTTGGTTTGACTTTACTAAGAATTTGCAATTAATTATTCACCGAGAATTCCAGAATGCCCTTTTTGTGTTAGTCTCATTTGAATACCAAATTCCTGCAATCGAAATATGCATATTATAACTTTACGTTGCATGAATGCAGTGACATTACATACAGACGCTCCCCCTTTTCGCGGTTTGATGCGCTATCCGCAAATATACAGAACGGGATGCGAAAACCGCGAATCTGAAATATTCATTCATACACGACCACGCGGTGTGAATCTTCAATATATTACGAATTAATTCAATGGAACTGGATTGGAAAATATTCCGCGCATAATTTTACTGCATTCCTTGGCGATATATTAAAATTATTGATTAAATAAACCTCTTTTTACAATCGCGCCATACAACGAGTGAAATTCGAATGCTACTATTTATTAAATGATATTAAAAATTCGTTTTACCTCTTATCGACTTTTCTATGTCTACCGGTTTCGAGACGTACCCATCTCTTCGTCGGGACACCAATTAAACTAGCATGTAAAACTCACTATTCACCTTTGCCATAATTGTTGCACAAAAATTAAAAACCAACATGCTGTGAATTTTAATAAACACCCTTACGTGTACTGATAAGTTCTGAAAATATTTCATGTTGTGGGAGAAATAGTTTGGTAGAAATAGTAGGGAGAACTAGTAAAATATTTGACTACAAAGTTCATACTTTTAATATAAATAGTATATGTTATTTTTTGTTAAAAATCATTTTCATATCACGCACATATTTTTTCAAATATTTATTTTCCAAAGAAATATCTTAAAAACTAGCTTTCATATAGTTATTTTGATCCCGCGAAACCAAAGCTTGTTTGCTGGTTATATTTTTGTTATCATAATACATACATAGGTATACATATTAAAATTCTTTTGTATGGTAAACTAAACATTTTGTTTATAACATAATTTGTACTTGAACACTAAATATTGAAATCCAATAAGGTTTTAATATCTTAATACAATATGTTTATTTTCTTTACGTAGTGTTTTCTATAAGAAATGCTACGAGCATAATTTGTTTAACATAGTGCGTAATCTAACGTTCACTATTTTGTTAACTTGAATGAACACATGAAAACTTATTACATTATTCATATATGTTTAAAAATATATACTACTTCGTTAATTAGTAATATATCTAGCGGGACAGTCATATTTTGCTAAAATATTATCCCATTTAATAATTTAAATTAGCGTGTTATCTTTTTTTAATTATCCAATAACTTAATTGTATCGGCTCATATTCGACAGTGATGAAACCCAATGCTCAATTGCATGATGAGAAGAGAAAATAATGATGTCGTCCTTTAATTGAAGATTGTCTTCTTTGTCGGCGTTAAGGGTGAAGTTTTATCGAAGTTTTTTTGCGCAGCCTCGGCCGATAGGTCAGTTTTTAGCGCTCAGTCCAAGTCTGGACGCAGCACGTTTGCTCCTGGCTCGATAAGTCATCAAAGAACATTTACACCTCTCCATGTTTATGATAAATGGCGTAATCTGCGCTGCATTCTGTTTGACTAGTATATTGCAATTGTTAATCTAAACGGACCCAATTGTGTTTTTAGCTTGATTTGTCTGTCAAAATAGCTTTTTTATGGTAGCAGAAATCAGTTCATTTATTTAGAAAGGTTGTTTGCTATCATAGCCGATCATTTCTTTGATTTAATTTTGGTGCTTGGTTCTTTCTAACATCTTCTCCCTGGATTTGCTATCTCTGAGGTCAGCTATGGGCATACGTTTTTTTTAAAATAAATGTCTACTGAAATTGAATACACCTGTGGAAGCGATGCATCTCGCTGGAGTTTGAAAGTCGTGAATAAGTTTAGTGCGTACTTCAACCATAGAAGATCACGACCCTTAGTCATGAAGAACCCGACTGCAGAAGAAAAATGGATTTTTTATGATACATTGCATTTTATAAAATTAATTAACGATCAGTTTCTTTTTCTTTTCCACATCCGTCCTTAAGCAAAACATGTGGACATCATCAAACGCATCCAGATGACTATATAGCCCACCAGAATTCCTGTGTCATTAGGTCCATAAAAATTATAAATCAAAATATTTAAAAATACATGTATTCGCCTTTTTACATGCTGTTTAGACCATTATTTGAATAAAAAATATTAAGGATTGTGTGAATGGAACATTTTGTTGACAAAAAAAGCTTTAGAATTTAATTGCAACAAAGTTGCAAAACATTTTTGTGAAGAACATATGGAAGTCAAGGCACTTACAGGGTTTATGAGCTAAAACTGTTAAAGTGAACACTTTAAATACTTTGTAACATTTAAAATTCTTCCAACGATTAAACATCTATTTTTGTTCAACTCATTTGTTCACTTAAAAACTTTTTGCTGCGTAAAAAAGCTGAATTCTTAATTGATACGGGAAAAAATTAAAACATGGTACTCAATTGTAAAAAATATTTTATTTTTTGTTAACATTACAAGATGGATTAATTGTTAAAAAAGGCATTTTATTTAGAAATAATAAAAATAAAAAAAACATAAGAATTAAAAATATTACAACATAGATGAGAATATGAAAAAGGCATTTACAGGGTTTGTCAATATTTATTTCCGAAAAATGACTGGCAAGACAATTTTTTCGGAGAGATTTTTGTCACTGTTTTCTCCTTTAGTTTTTAAAGAATTTTGATTTTTGTCTACGTAATTGAAATATTATTTCACATTTGTTTCAAAGACGATTTTTTGGTTATGTGCATTCAAGTAGACAAATATATTTTTAGGAGTTCTCATTCTGCTTGTATAAACCATAATAAATCATTTCAGTTTGTCATAATCAGACCATCTAAAACAGTAATCTTTTTTTGTCAGCATACATCAAAGATGAACAAACAAGATACTCCAAAAAAAAACAGTTTAATTGCTAAACACGACAGAATAATATTTTATTCACCGAAAATGGAAAATTGATAGGAAATTTTGATAAAAATAAAAACTGTATTTGCCCTAACGTGTCAGATAACAACAGTAATATCTAAAATTCTCGTAAAGGGTGCGCTCCCTGCACAGTATTAAGGGTTGCGTGTTAAACAAAAAAATTCTTTACTACATTCCAGAGTGGTGACTTATATACGATATGGTTTATATTTTTTAAATATCGTTATAATTTCTTTTCGCCTACATCTTTATTTAAATCTCTGCCCCTAAGATATACAGAAAAATGTGTATTCTTTAAATTTACAGTAAAAAAAATTACAGTTTTAAAAAACCAGATATTCCAAGTACATAAAATTATCAAAAGCGTTATTTTAAACGACGTCATAAGAAATATTTAATTTCATCGAAATTTAAAGCTAAATAAATTTATATATTTAAACAATCATTCAGATAAGATTAATAACAATATTTAACTGAATATAATGATACAGTTGTTTATTTCATTAATTTCTAAGGTGAGTTAATTAAATTGAAATGAGTATAAAGACAAAGTCAATAGAAATATTTTTTTACCATCTTCTTTTTCTTATCGTTTCTCTCCTTGATGGAAGTTGGATATCTTTTTCCATCCGTCGAAGAACGTCGTCGTTTCCGACTTTGTTCACCCAGGAGATTTTTATTATCTTGCTGCAGCGCCACATTTCAAAGGCTTCTTCTTTTTCAAAGTGCTTTGGGTAAGTGTCCACGTTGAGACGCTGTTAAAAAGTACTAAGAAAACGTAACATTGTACTAACATATTACAAAAGAGATGAAGAACATTTAATATAAGGTAATATAGAAGTCTAGGCATCTACAGGGCTTATGACCTGTCAATGGCTGGTTTAAATGGCCATTTTACACACTGTGTAACATTCACCATTCTGCCTATATTTGAACATCTTTATTCCTTCAATTCTTTCATCTGTTGATGTTTGTGAAGTTAAAGAGCTGAAACTTTTATTTATGCGGGTGAGATTCATCTAATTGAATTATTTTACCTACATACTAGGCAACGCCTGAAAATGTTTTTTTTTCAATTTCTATACTTCTTCATGGACCAGGTGGATTTATCAGTGTGTAAAGTGGCCACTTAAACCAGCCATTGACAGGTCATAAGCCCTGTAGATACCTAGACTTATATATTTCCTTCTCTTAAATATTCTTCATCTCTGTTGTAATATGTTAATATAAACAGCTCCCCAGGGAGTTGAATCCAGTCCTTGTCTACAAAAATTTGGACAAACTCAAAATATTGTTGGTATCGTTGTACAATGCGCACTCGGAGGTCTAAATTAAAGTCTCTACTGCAAAGAAGGTCACGCATCCTAAAAAAGCAGTCTTGCGCCATCTCTATTCTGACTTTGATCTCTGGTGAGTGATTTCATTTATCATTCAGCCAGCATTTTAAATATTTGTATTTATGGACTTCCTCAATAACCTGCGCTCCAAGTTTTAAAGTCATTGGGAAAGTTGGTGGCTTTTTTAGGATAACTATACATTTAGTCTTGGAAATATTTATCTATCCATTTATTCAAACTAGCTGTGTGAACGTTGTCCAACAATCACTGCAGGCTTTCTTTACTATCTGCTAGAAGTACAGTATCATCCGCGTATGAGGTGTTGTTTATAATTTGTCCATTAATGGTAATGCCGTCTGTTTATTCATTTAGCGCATCTCTAAAAATGACTTGAGAGTACAAATTAAAAAGGGGAGGAGACAGAATGCATCCTTGCCGGACTCCTCAACAAATGTTTATATCAGTTGTCAATTTATCATCCACTGTTACGGCAGCTTTTTTATACCAGTTGAGGTTACCAATTATCCTTATATCTTTAGAATCCAGGTTGTTTTTAGTGCCGCACTTTATCAAATATTTTTTTTAATCATTTATTAAAAAATTATATGCATATTTGGAAAATGTAAAATTAATCAATATTATCAAGAATTGTTTTCTTCATGGGGAAATTATGATAAATATTTTTTTATATGTTTGGACATTCTTTTATAAGTGAGAATATCTTTTATGTGTGTTGTTAATATAATAGATGATTAGATATATCATGAAAAATAAGATATTTGGAGAAGTAAAACTCTTTTACTTAAACTGTATTAAATGCTTAACTTAGCTATGATTTATATTTAACAGTAAGCTATACTTTAAGATTTTCTTACATACTATTTTTTTATCAAATTTGGCTACCTTTTTATTTTCCAAATTATTTATTATTTTTATTTTTCCTTTCAGATGAACCGAGCTATCCAAGTGAAACCAGCGGACAGTGAAAACCGCGGAGGTAGGAACTTTCTAAATTGTACTTTCTCTCTTCTCGTTCAATTACAAATCCAAAGTAATTGCTAATTAAATCCTGCATTGAATATAAATTGCTCTTAATTAATTGCTAATAGAAAATTACAAGCTTGTTTTATTATATCTTTTTGAAATAACACATTTTTTATTTTAATTATAAATAATTAGTCGTATAACAATACTAATAACAAACAAAAAGCATTACAGATTTAAATATTAAAAAGTTATAAAACATGTCTGATTGAATTTATACTGTTGTATTTAAAAAAAAACAAAACACAGCTTTTCTCTTTTTTTGTGCTTTGTTTATTTAAGTAATATATAGGTGTTCACAAACTTTCAAAAGTATAAGTATTGCATAATTAAAATGAAAGTTATTTATGCTGTAAAGGGGTGATATTATATTCGCCAATTTAAAGCAACTATGCTTCAAGCTCATAATTTACTAATTATGCTGATTTTAATAAAAATTGTATGATGAGTTTAATGAGAGACGAGACTTAAAATATTGATACCGTAATTTCCTTTTCAAAAATAAATTGCTTTGAAATTGTGTTTTTGTAAATGTATTTAAATGTGATTTTCCACATGTCTCTATGTTCAATGCATAATTTATGACTGGAATTAGCCTCCTGGGCTGTTGTCGTTCAACAAAAAAACCTTTTTAATTATAAATCATTATAAAATATGGTGATAAATCCATTTTAATTTAAAAACTGGATAAATTCAAAAATTATATATAAGTATGGCGTATATGGCTAGCATCGAACAAAAAAACGTTACTTAATCGATAATAAAAAATAAAATATTTTTTGTATTGTTATTCAAAACAACACTTATCTAAAAGTTCAACTTCCCTTACCACTAATAACGAAATACGCATTTTTTTATTTCAAACTTAAAAGTCATAATATTATACATAATTTACATACAACAACAACAAACCATCACGCCGTTTTCCGTAAAGGTAGGCAGAGAGAAAGAAACGCCATATCTTTCTGTCTTTGCATATAGATCTGGCTTCCTCTACATTCATACATCTTCTCATGCATGCGCACTGATTATTCCGACTTTTGACTTGTCCATCTTTAAATATTTGTTGGAAATTTACGTAAACTTTACTTACAATTTCTTACGTATTTTTTTTACAAAGTTCGTTTAAAAAATACCAAGAAAATGTATTTTTTGGTGATAATAATTATCTCTCAGGCTTGAAAAGCAGTACAAAAGTTGGAAAATTTATACATAAAGATAACGTTATTTAACGCAATTTTAATTAAGGCCAAAATGTATGCACAAAGCCTAACTAAACGTTGTTTTAATAATAATACTAAAATAAAACTTGAAATTATGATAAAACGAAATAATATAAAAAATTTTAGGCGGCTACAAACTTCAAACTCAAAGTATTGTTGAAAAAATATGTATTTATTTAAAACTTTTATATTCCTTTTTTTGGCAAGGTCAACGTGAAATATTAATTTTATTTATGTATTCTAGCTATAATATTTCGTAATAATCAAGATACGCTGCGATGAATTTTTATGCAGTTCTCTTTGTACTAGTGGGTGTGAATAATGATGACGATTTTTTTTCAAAAAGATTGAAGGTAAATCGAGTGCGGGTTTAAGAAAAAGCCTTGAAAATAAAAACATTTAATAGCTAAGGCTGATATGCCTATGATACGTCATCATAAAATTATCATCTAAAAACGCAATTAAACGTTATTACTGACCTAACATTTTTGTAGTCATAAACCTTAATATTATTGATATTAATTTGGTATCATGCAAGAATTTCTTGTTTTTAGTGGAGTGAATATAAGAGGTATACGCCTTATACTTATGCGAAGAATGTATTTATGTATCGTAAACCACTCTACAGAACGAACATGGGTAATAAAATAACCCATTTCGTTTTACCCCTGTTATGAATGGGTTAAAATACAAACATAATTCACAGCTTTTAACCTAAAAAATCACATTTGATTACAATCTTGTAATAATAATTAAAAATCTGACCTGGCACTTAGCGCAATCTTATCAAAAAGGAATCGAAAATTTACATTGGTAAATAATCTAACTGAACATTATACACGTGTTTTTGTTTAATGTCCGGATTTAACGTGCGTTACATGCGTTAGAAATCGGAATACTTAAGTGAAATGTTCATATCAAAACAAAACATCAAAACCGAGTTATCCAGCATAGCTATAATAACTTACGTTTATTTAGATTAGATTCAACTAACAACTTTATGATTTACATAAACACTCAATTTTTTTTAATAACTTGTTTTTAATAATTTTAAAAACAAGTTATAAAAAAAAATTAATAATTAATTTTCAAACGATGCATTATACTTAAATGCTAAAGTAGACATAGTAAAAAAATATGATAACTCCACATGGAAACATAACAGAGTAAATATTGAATCTAATTTATTTATTTTATAATTATTAATGTATTTATTTCAATCATTTAATTTATTTTATTATTGCTAATTGTATTCGAAAACATGACATTATAACAATTGTTATGTACAACTATTACTACTTAAATGTTATAAAACGGAGTAAAAATACAAATTCCTACAAAGCAAATATGCGAATTTTTCGCAAAAGAATTATTATTAGAATGGAAATCATGGCACAGTACTTGACCAAATTCAACAAATGCTTGAAGATGTCCAAAGTTGAAACTATCGGCAAGCTTACATCACAAGATGTTTGCATGTAGAGAAAGCGAGATCTGAATGTAAAAATAGATAAGTAAAGACTTTTATCTTTTCTGCCTTCCCCTTCTGGAAAACCACTAGATGGTTTATTTGTTATTGTTTATTTATAATTCCTAACACCAATTCAATTGGGAGAATGTTATACGGACGCTTCCTTCAGTTGACTTCCATTCAACGTCCTGGCAGTAAAGCCCGCTACACCATGTTTACAGAACGTACATATGTTTGACTTAATTAGTCTAATAAAGCCTCCAACCCCACGAGTAGATAATATCAAACCCTAATACCAATACTCACGTACATTACACAATTAAATCTAAGGGAAAACGAATCTACCAATGCTCAACATCTAGGTTTGATTGAGCGTATTAATCAATAATTTATTCATATCCTCAGAGACATTAAAACATACTAATTGCTTGAAAACTTATATGTAATGTTTCATGATATTCAAATTAGTAACCAATGAGATTGAAATCAGGTAGTTTGAGGTTCAAACAAGTCTGTATATTCTACACTAATGCTAACTTTCATCCTCAAAGTATTGTATAATAATATTATTTGATGTAGGTAAATGGTTTAATTCAGCCTTCGGTCTGTAAATACTATCAAATTATTTATTTACATCCCGTGTTGGTATAACTCAACTAGAACTTTTTTTTCAAAATTATTCCTAAAAATTTTTTTTTTTCTAGAAATTATAAACTCAGTATATAGGTTGATTGAAATCACATACTTAAATTTTAATAGTTAATTTTTTGGCCTTCAAATAGTAAATCTTCTATATAATACCTTTTTTAACTAAAACTAGTTTAAATGGCTACAAAAAACTAAAACTACTGTCCAAAAACTTAAATTGCGTCACAAAATTGTGATCTTTGTTTTTTCTTAAATAAAATTATCTTTGCATGTATAATACCGTACAGGGCACCAGATTCTTCGCAAAATCATGTTTTCTCAAAACATTATTTTTGAATATTTTTTTTCAAAAATCATTTTGGTTAAAGATAACATTAGATTTCTCTACTGCAAAACCACAAAGTATTAAGTTTACATTGAAAATGCATCGAATTTAAAATCGTTTTTTCTGTAAATATTCAAATACATCTAATAATGTGCAGTAATACGTTATTGTTTATTATTGATTTATTTGCTTATAAGTAGTTTATTACAAATTTTTTGAGATATAAGTCCCAATTTCATGGGACTAAAAGTCCTGTGTTGAGTTGAGAACGAGTCATTCATACTATAAACATACAAGTAATGTAACAGATTTTTCAATAAGTCGTTTTATGATTTCTCGTTTTCAATAGTACGTTATCATTCGTAATCCACCTTACTTCAAAAACGATTTTTAACAAAGAATTGCTATAAAACTGAATCAAACAGCAAGCTGACTATGAATAATTCAGGCAATATTGTTTAAAAACTGCCGAGTGGGCATTAATGTTTCCGGTTCAATGATTATGCGTGGAAAATTAAATTTGCCTCTAAATTACATCCTAATACAGAACAACATAGTAATTTGTCGCTAAAGTGACACTTGGAACACTTCGAGCTAGTTTATTGTTATTTCCCCTAAGTAGTGGTTTCCCACTTGAAATGCCTTCGCTATAGTAGGTACAATAATATTGCGTGTGTATCGTAGTTATACTATCATATTGGTCTAACAAGAGGGGCATTAAAGTATTACCCTTGTGTTGTATAAGGTTTTCGTTCATTTTTATAACGACGTGTATTTTATTATTTTACTTTAAATTACATTTTTTCCGCCACCTTTTTGAATCATTCGTCCTCTCGGAACACTTTAATCAGAACATTTATTATAAACCAATTAATAAACCCATTCACACTGTATTTATATCTCGTAATTAATTAGTTTAATAGTCTTGGCCATTTTTAACGTATGTATGACAATTGATTTCACATAACAATATTTATAACGTTTTAACA
Organism: Micrasema longulum; assembly: GCF_059751315.1. Lineage (NCBI taxonomy): Eukaryota > Metazoa > Arthropoda > Insecta > Trichoptera > Brachycentridae > Micrasema > Micrasema longulum. The sequence goes on from NW_028278566.1 coordinate 94,748, forward strand.
ATATTTTTTTAGAACATTTTATTATTGTTTGCAAATATTCATAGAATAGACAAAAGGAGTAAAATTTATAAATAACGCTTAACACATTTCCTTCTTCTCCATTGTAATTGTTATGATTGCAACAACTAAAGCTGCATATTACTTTGATCTAAATCTTCGTTTAATCTAATCAACAAGATTGATAGTATTAATTATATTCAAAACAATTTAAAAAGACATTTAAGCCAGAAAATTGGTCTAATGAAAACTCAGTACCGTGCTTCTAAAACCAGATGTATTATTTATACAAATGTATTTAGCCTTTGTTCCATAGTACTTTTTCGTTGGTAAAGATTTAAATGGTACTTTTAACCATTTTTTTCTTCAATGTTTTTCTAAATGATGTTTAAAAAATTTAAAAATAAATTAAATCGCTAATAATTTTATCGATTACTGCGTTATTAATATCATTAGTAAAAATTGCAAAAAAACACATATCCACCCAGAAGAATGAATAAACAGAAGCTCGTTTTATCAAAATAACTATAATCATTATTTTGTATGTAAACACACTTAAACAAAAATAAATGATTCTTTGTAAATAAAATGTTCCATGTAGCTTCATTTATATCTTCAGAAATATTGTTAATTATAGTGCGTGCGTTGTGGCAATAGTTTTGACGTGTTTATTTAAGAGCACGAGACATAAATGATACACTTTTATCTCAAGTGCTGAAAGAAAAGGCTTCCGTTACCCTTTGCACGGATTGCATCTATCCCTCACGACCGCATGAGCAAGGGTAACTCGAGACGGAGATAGCCTTAATAATATGAAAATGTTCTCTAACAAATGACAAAGGTTGCGTGTCAGCAAATCCGCCCTCTGTATAAGGCTGGTGTGATCAATGTCCTATTTATAAGTTGAGCATAACGTGTTTCGCGTGATAAGGTATAAAGCATGGGAGTGAATTTATCTAAGTCGCCAGCCACTTCGCGGGAGTACTGTAAATTAGGGTAATATTATTATATCCAAAACTGTTTTTGCACCCCCCTTGTCTGTGTTTATTCTTCGATTATTCTCAAAAACTTTTTACGTGCATTCCTTCAACGTTCAATTATTGTAACCCACGCAAGTTTTATTTGAGTTTTTGATGAAGCAATTAAGGGTTAACGATCATGTTTGTTGAATGTTGGACATAAAGATTAAATAGTTGGCCCCGCTCAAAACTTTTGGAATAATTAAAACATTCCATATTTATAATCTTAAAGTATCTTTGATACCAAGCTAAAATAGTTTTTGGCTAAAAATTTCAATCAAAATATTTCGTCATTTTTATTTTTAAGTTCGATCTTATTTTTCTGTATCCATTATATATTTATATACCACGTATATACCTATGAGTAAATGAAAAATCTGAAGTTACAGGAATTTTTTATACTTTAAATTTATATCTTGTATTTTTATTAAGACTGAATGATTTCCGTAATGAATAAATAAACGTCGTTTATTTCACTGTTCATTGTAAAGGTATTCGTATAAACGTGGATATTACACGTACGGAATTCTTGATAGCAGTCTTGATACCGCCATACACCTTACGTGTCACAAGCAATGTGAAACATCTCCTCGGAATGATCAATTAGTGTTCAGAAGTCGGTTGTCGCAACCCTCAGCCACATGCCCTTATTAACAGTCTCCCAATTACCTGACGAATCACACGAACTTTATTCGTCAAAAATTAATTAACCTGGAAGGCTTCGCAGTAGCGTCCTTAATCAGAATAAATTCGTTACTTATCTGATACGGAGTTCGCGGACTTAAAAACTTGATCCACTAGACAGATGAGGTTGCGTGTTTCGAGGGCTAAACCAAAACCGAACGGTTTTGGCTTTGAATAGTGAGCTTTTGGGTGATTTATTTCCCCAATAAAAATTAGCATATTTTTTCGATGCGGTCAAACAGATAAAAATGGGTGAGTAAATTAACGGTGGAAAATGAAGTCGAAAGGTGGCATGCGGCACTCGCCTTGGAAGGGTTACTCGTGTGAAGGGGAGACGGTTCCGTCTGCCATGTACATGACGTGAGGTAGCTAAGCAGTGACCAGTAGCAAGGTGGAGCCCTAAGGAAGTGGGTTGAAGAGAGTTTTTACGGACTCGCCTTATTTATAATGACGCTTTCCGCCATGGCGCGCGGCGCTAAGGAGACATTTCATGTTTGGTCGCAGTTACACCCGAAGTGTAAGCTGGCTATGTCAGGCAGTAAAATTTTACGTTTGCTAAGAGATTCGCGAAAGATAGGGTGAGAAAATGAAGTGCCACACTTTATTGTACTTTTATAAATTAACTTACTTTAATGATGACTGAAGACATTGAATATCTAACGCACACAAGATTTTGCTTTTAATTTTACGAGCAATATAATAAACTTTATTGCCAACCTCAATCTCTGTTTGAAACCTACGAAAATAAATGACACGGGGAAAGTTCGCTTTCATTCAGTACTTTCTACTTATGAACGTACTGTTTGTTCTTTGAATTTTTTATTACGAGTAATGTTCCGTGCCGGAATATTTATTCGTCGAACGAAATCAAAAAGTTTGCCCAGGGTTCAGATCTCATTACGAGGGACCACGATCCTCTGGAGACGAAGTGTCCTATCGCGAGGGAGTTTCGGGAACCTTCCGAACATTTGATATTTCAAAACACACATTCCATAGTGGGGGGCATCCGACCGTGAAAGGATTACGTAACCCTTTTCATCCATCACAGTCCGTAATTAAAGTTTCGACTGACGCATTCCCAATGGAAAGTGGGCACTGTACCGAGTGCTGAGCGCGCATAAAGGACTAATTATTACAATCTGATCAGTGTTGTCAATCAAACGGACCCCCGCTAATAATCCTGATATTGGATTTATATTAAGCCTCGATGTGTGGAGACATGTACAGCATTGTACCTTTACTTGTATAGTCGCACTCAGAACTGAGAAACATTGACACCGAATGCTGAAACCTTCCTAAATACATAATATATTATCAACAATATTTTGAGTTTGTCCAAATTTTTGTAGACAAGGACTGGATTCAACTCCCTGGGGAGCTGTTTATATTAACATTTTACAACAGAGATGAAGAACATTTAAGAGAAGGTAATATAGAAGTCTAGGCATCTACAGGGCTTATGACCTGTCAATGGCTGGTTTAAGTGGCCACTTTACACACTGTGTAACATTCACCATTCTGCCTATATTCTGCATGTTGTAAAATGTTAATATAAACAGCTCCCCAGGGAGTTGAATCCAGTCCTTGTCTACAAAAATTTGGACAAACTCAAAATATTGTTGATAAATTACCTGGTCTATGAAGAAGTATAGAAATTGAAAAATTAATATTTTCAGGCGTTGCCTAGTATGTAGGTGAAATAATTCAATTAGATGAATCTCACCCGCATAAATAAAGGTTTCAGCTCTTTAACTTCACAAACATCAACAGATGAAAGAATTGAAGGCATATACATGTTCAAATATAGGCAGAATGGTGAATGTTACACAGTGTGTAAAGTGGCCACTCAAACCAGCCATTGACAGGTCATAAGCCCTGTAGATGCCTAGACTTCTATACTACCTTCTTTTAAACATAATATATTATGTTTATTCACATAATGTCATGTAACTATTCCGACGTTGCTGATATTTTTTCACATAAAATATAGATTATATAAATCAACTCTTTCTAATGATTTCAAAGATGGTGAACGGTAATTTACATTTGTGAGAGAATAGTGCTTTCTTTGTTTACTTTTGTATGGTTACTATTGTGTACCATATTTACGTGTATACTTATTTTTAAAATAGTTATTATTATTACTATTTTTCGATTATTTTTTTTGAGGCAAGAGAATTTTATTGTATTTAATATACTTATATTTTGTAACTCTTAAATAAAAAAATATGTAAATTCTTTTCTTTTTAAAATTTTATCTGCACACATTGTTAATTTTTTTTTTTTAAATTCTAAATACGTTCTTTATACAATACTGCTGTGTTTTATATATAGTATTATGTAACATTTTAAATTATTTATGTATCTTTTCAAGTTAATTTTGAAGTTTTTCACATTATATAAAAATATTTCAACTATTTTTAAAATGCATCTTTTTAAGGTAAAAAGCACTGCTTCTAAATAAATAAACAAATCATTGGTTCATTACAACGTTTTTGTAATAATATATTTATACTGCCAACAGTAAATTTCCTATAGTATTCCTCATATACGTCAATTTTTTATCATTATATTTTGTGGTATGCACTTATGTTTATCTGTGTATTTTATATTTTTCATGCAGGAAAGTTAAATATTTTTGTACTTTTTTTTTTCCTTAAAAAAAATAAAAAGCACTTTTTTAAGTATCACTATGAAATGACGTATAAGTTTATTATTGAGTGAATAAATATTTTCTTTTTAATATTTTACAGTTGAACTCTTCTGGTAATTATCTATTCATGAACCGCAAGATTGTGACAAAGAAGCGTTTTACGAATAAAACCTGTTATTATATTATTTAAATTAGGTACCGTTTGTTATATTTGACAGTACAGATGACTGGGTTATACGTGTATATGACATACAATATACCTCAATAAATATTTATTTTTCAATTCGTTTTACAATACTGTACATAAACGCTTGTAAAATTAGATATATTTGCATATATATCTAATGTAAATAAAAAAACGTGTAATATGTATAATATTTGCGCTTTGCCTTTTATAATCAAAGTTATATCAATGTTATAATTATTTCAGTCAAAGGCCGTCCCGCGTCATCTGTCGTATATGTCGCACACAATAATAATGTAAAAGCTTCATTTTTTATGATTTCTTCCAGAACAAACTTTATCTGGTTATACGCTGCAAATTTCTATCCCAGTAATTTGATATCTGTAAGGGAAAACTGTTATAACGGATAACCAAATAAACAAAATAATCAAAATGTTTAAAACTTTCATTTAATATTTTGGAAAAAATGTTTTTTTTATTTTTTATTGTACAGTTTTTATATAGTACAATGCACAGTACAGCGCTACTGCCAGATACAATGGACAAACATATAAGCATTAGGTCATTACGAAAACACGTTTTAAAAAAAAGCACAATAAATTATTTAGGTATAATATATAGTCCATAAAAGCAAGTAAACAAAGATAAATAAGTTACGAGTACGTATTATGATACAGAGTTAGAGAGGAAGAGTCTCAAACCGGTAATCCTAGCATGAAAAAGATCCACCTCTCTCGGTATTGATCCTTTCTACTTATAACTCTTTGTTGCACGTGCAATAATTTTAGGTGAATAGTTCCTAATCGACCGAGACGCGCAGGGCCGATAAAACGAGATCCGGAGGGCCAATTACACGAAGACTGAAGGGCTGAAATTCCTAGTATGTAACAGTTAGCGACAGCCGACTGTCGCCTGCTAGTTTATATAAACAAACGAGTTTTCTCTTCCATGACATGACTACGTTGGCCCACATAGAAACTCATAGAAACTCATGCCGATGTACAGAAGAGGTTGAGCTTCTTCGATCACAACATGAATTAGCGATACGCCAACTAAATGCCAAGAATAACAAAAACTTATTCCAAGTTGGCAAACTCGACAGGTGAGCTCTGAATTTGGGATTCCGTCAGTAATTATTGATTCACTTTGGCTTTCGGGTAACTCTTACTCCTCTCACTCGGGTTGAACATTAATTAAAATCGTAGTCTTCGGTTTATACATAGCACCTTGAGCACAACTAATTTAGACTATGAAATCTCAAAATAAAATGTTAAATTAACATATTACAGTCAAAGACAATAGACTCAGTACTGAAAAATTCCTGATTAGCCCACTACAGAATATCCACCCTGACTTCAACACTTTAAGATAAATATAAAAATTATTAAAAAGCAGAAAAATCCACTTTTAATGAAGTAAAAACCTTGTACGTAATAAAAAAGGCAAACAATATTTCAACTCCCGTCTAAATAATAAAAGCATTTAAAAGAAGGTAATATTAACTCGTAAATCTACAGTGCTCATGACCTGTCATTAGCTGGTTTAAGTTGCCAGGTCTACAAAAATTTAGACAAACTCTAAATATTTGTTGATAAATCCACCTATTGCAGTATTATTTTTTTTTTTTTTCAAATTCAGGCGTTGCATAGTAAATATGTACGTGAAATAATTCAATCACATGAATCTCATCCGCATCAATAAAGGTTACAATTCTTTAACTACTTAATCATCAACAGATAGATGAATTGAAGGTAGACACTAGACACCTAAACGTTTGTATTTCTTTTTCTTGAATGTTTTTGATTTTTGTTGTAATATGGTAATATTAACATCTCTCTCTTGGAGGTCGAATCCAGAAATCAAATAAACAAAAACTTATTAGGAAAACCAGATAAACATTTTTAATATAATAAACAAAAAACCTGCAACAAAAAAGGTCCTGCCTTAACACATTAAGTTCCTAGCTGGTCAGGACCTGAACCAAGAAACCTTTTTACATTTTAAACAGAGAAATAAATAATTAAATTAAATTCAATATGTGAATTTCTTTGTCATTTACATAATATACATGCAAGCGTTTTGAAAATACGCTTTTGTTGTTTTAGAAGGCAAAATGTGTCGTTAGCATTGTGTTTGTTATTCCGAAAACATGATAGTATTTACCGTTTTGGGACTCGTATTCGGAAAGTAATTTCATCCATCGGCAGGGTAAACAGTTTGCACATACAATAAGTAAACGCCCCCGGAACGATCGTGTGAAAGTAAAAATGTTTAGAAAGGCGATTTGAGTCCGGAATGGCCTGAGAAGATCGAAACCTTCTGGCGAACCTCTTCTCCATCTTGTCTCGGTAGATATGTGTCGTCTCGGTTTTACAGCCTCCCTTTATGACGCCAATATACCGTATAGGTAATAAAAAACAATATCGGGCGAACGGATATAGACTGTACGCATTCAATATCAGATCTTTTTTCTTATATGCGAGTTTGAAAATTATTTTTCCAAAATTCATCCTTGTAAATGACTTTTTTATCATTGAAAAGGGGCACTACGTTAACCGTTTCACCATTCAACTAGTGATTTATGCTGGTCGTTTAGATGATAAAATGAATTTGAATTTGGATCCTTCTTCATAACTTATTGGTTCTTCCTTTAGCACCAAGGCAGGTACTCGATATTTAATAAATCGAACCTGTACTGCGGCGTAAAAAGTATAAGCCGAACGTATTGAATAAGGGTGTAATAACAGCTTCAAATTCACTCTTCGGCCTGCGTACAAAGCATTTTCTTTATTCAACAAAAACCTTTTTCAAAGAAATACAATTCTATGCATGAAACAGTACGTATTTTGTGTGAAAAACGCGGTCTATTCCAATGTTTACAAAACCGAAAAAAATGTTCAAACAAGTAGTGTAAACTTACCATTCTTTTCCATGAAGTTGAAATAAAATTTTTCAAAGAAACTCTCTCAGATATATGTAGTCTCACACTGCGAAGTCGATACAAATTTTATCCCTTCCATCCGAAGTTTTCGCATCTTATATCGTTATCATCGATCTCCATTGTTCTGGTGTTAAGTTGTTTTGTTTTCAGAGGTCTGAAAACGGCCCAGATGAAAACTTGTCCAAGTTTTCCAAACAAGTTAGTTTATCTGCCAGCCGCGGCGGGACTTCGGAACCCTGCGAGGTACTCAGCACACATAGATCTCTTCTAGCAAATTGTTTTCGAGAAATCTCCTGACATGTTCCCTTATCGCTCATTGTAAAGTGATTCATAAAATAGGCCATTCCATCGCGTCGAAGCATATTATTACATTAATAATTATTCGTGGAATGTTTAACAAAGACGAAATACGATTTCAATTTACATTTATACATTTGTTTGACAATAAATGCTTTATGTTTTCATTTAACTTGGATTTTACCAACTCATAACGTAAATAAATATTTTATTTATTTCAAACATTGATAGTAAAAAAACACATGATGCGTCATTTTTATGTAAAAATATCATCCGTGTAACCATAGTAAATGTTATGTTTGGGATATCTATTTATTTCAACTACAGAAAAGATACTTTTTTACACCTTTTTAAAAATAATTTAATAAAACAGTGACTGCGTATGTCTAATTTGTTATTTATTTTCGGCAAAATCTGCTGGACTCAAAAAAGTTTTTGCACCAAGGATACGATGTCAATAAATTATAACCCTAAACTTTATATCAAAATAAACACGATCGTCTCATGGGTAGATCTTAAAAATCTCCCTTTCCGTCTCTTAAAATTATTCTTGCTTTGTATTTGATGCGCAAAGTGAAAAATTTGTCGTTTGAGTAAAGCAGCACATATAAACTGCCACCAATGCAGGAATGTAACAATGTACACTTGTAGACAACCGATCAGCGGCCGAATGAAATAAAACATAATCAGATAACTTTTCCAACTTTTTTAATAACTGGATCATGCTTCAGTTCGTAATTAAGTCGCCTGTTGTGAAAAAGGTAGCACAATGTTTTTGTGTTCTGAGCTTTAATCACTATGAATTACAAAAAAGTTATTTACTCTCGCGATTCATTGCGTTACAGAAAGCATTTCCGCCTTTGATGGTTATTATCACGCATAATTAATTGCCTCCCGATGACGTCTTTTTGGTAGGCACAGCTCAACGAAGACCGTATAAAATTAATACGATCGATCCAAAGTTTGATGCAATATTAACCGAATAAAACGTTTTCCGAAATACGAGACTTCCTTCGTGGCGGTAAGTTTGAGAATTAAGCGGAGTATTAATTTTAGCCTTCTCCCTCCGTAGGCTGCCATGACGCTTTGCTGGTTGGGTATTACGCGGTAATGCCGTAAACAAAGATGAAATTAATGATGCGCACAATGAAAATCCGTACAAAACCGAGTTTATGTTTGGCGGAAAACAATAGGAGCTTTGCACTGCTATTTAGATGAATAACTAATCTAGACGCGCTCGTCTTTAGGACGGGGACCTCATAAACAGTCGAATATCCGGGACAGGCGCCTAGCTCGGTCTTTCTAAATACTCGTGCATTTTACTAACATGTTCGATGTATACGAGTATTTCACACGCCGACTTCGGGCATCACACAGCGGAGGTCGCTAGTTATCACCTCTTGCGGTGTTATGTTTTCCCTCCATATATCACAATGTCCTTATCGCCACTTTTTCATTCACTCGGTGAATCATTTGACATATTTCCTGGAAATATAGCAGTAGCCCTGTTTCACGGAAAACAATAAAATATCGCCCGTTATGAATGCTAAATACCTTCTGAGGCAATAAAACGCACTCGTTGCTGAAAACATTGCCTAAATTTATCCGTTCTATTGAATTACGACTTCTGTACTATCTCTAGTAGGATTTTGTTTTTAAACTGAATAGTAAGTATTATGATAATATTTACGATGGTGAAACTGTATTTTTTTTTTAATACTTTCAGATAGATATAATAAATTGTATTATAGAATATGTACGTAGTCGAATTTAAGCAGTATTTGATTTGATGTCGGTCACCAATTAACGTTATATTTGAAGCACTAAGTTGGCAGTTATTAGTTAAAATTAATATTGCAAAAAAAACGCTTTGTATCATACCACTTTATTTTAGGTGGTTTGAAACAAGTTGTTTTTATTTTTACTATAAATTTAACGATACTTTTACACAGTTGAACGTAGTTATACAGAAAGCAGCCAGCCATAGAAAAGTGATTGAAAATTGAATCTACACAACAGTTGGAATGTTTTTGACTTTTGGCAAATGATTAACAATGAATACACTAGTTTTTTGATGTTACGAACAAGAATCTAATTACATGTTTGAGCTGTTTTTATGATTTTCAAAATATCGTAACATTATTCTTGTGCTGTGGGTGTTTTCTGCAAATTGAGAAATGCCTTTTTTGTAATCGATACTATTTTGAGTTAGGTGATTATAACAGTTTCTTGTACGAAAGCGACCTGGAAGTTTTTAGCAGAACATAGAATAGATATTACTGCATCCGATAACACCAAAATCTCAGTTTTTCAAAATTGTGGAAAGGCTTTTTTCTGCATAACTATGTTCAGTTTGCCTACCTACTCACGTTTTCGAAAATCTTTAATCTTTTTTTGGTGTGTGTATGAGTTTCCTACACTCATATATACAAAGAAATTGTCAATATATCTTGTACATAGAAGCTGTTTGTTTACCCAATAATAGAGAAATAAATAAAATACTTGATGGAGCAAAAACCTAATAAACGCTTTTCTATCATTTACAAATATACTTAGTAGTACCTACTTTTATATATAAGATTTGTTAACTTTAATACGATTTTAATATAGGAATATGAATATCGGATCCAGAAAACGCTTTTGGTGGGTACTATTTACCTTTCGTGCCTTATGAAGAAAGATGGTCTTATGCAAGGCACTTGGAAGAACACAGTTACAGCAATTCGTGACTCCTATTAGTTGTGCATCCAAATCGAATTTAACTTTCGGTACACTGATTTCGGGGAAGAGCGATTGTATTTTTTACAAAGACCGTCGACATATTCGTACATCTACAAAGGTCCATCCGAAGCGGGGATCAAGGGTCGTACATTCGTCAATGTCGGATGGATCACAGTCACTAATGCGAGTTTTTTGTTTATCCGGTTACAGTTTTAAAGGGGACTTTGTGGACAGTGAATATCCACGATGCGACATGTCAATTTCGAGAATCCCTTTTTTGTACAAGGACTTAATGCAAGAATGGATTCCGAAACTAATATTTACTTGGTCGGCCGTTTTTTTGCCGTTACGAACACAATCGCGACAAAATTATTCATAAAAAAAAACTTTAGAAGCAATCGAGCGTGTACTTAAAGAAAATGATTGCCGTAATTTCGATGTAAGCGATTTTCATAACTCAGCTTTTAATAACGATAAGAGGGAAAATTCTTAGGCACATGATAACTATGTGTTTGATGATCACAGTATTTCAAAAATATAGTTCGTCGTAGTTTATACGGCGCTGTTTAAAGCCGGCCTCGTAAATTATACTCTAAGTACTACATTCGCGGGTGTATCGCTGCATGGTAATAATGCAAACCAGAATATATGGCAGCACTTAGAAAATTAAAAGGATCAGCGAATCCACACAATTTCTATTGTGTTTCTGCTCGTATTATAACACTAGTATATCACATCATTCGAGTATTTCAGCAGACACAAATAAACATTTAAAGAAAACATTTTTTGTATTACTCAAAACAACTTTTAAGAGATATCGTATAGTTCGAAAACTCACGAATGAGAGTTTATCATAATTCTTCCAAGATCAATGAAATTATATCGATATCATTATTCAGCTTAGCGGTATTAAGGAAAAACCGAGACATTAAAAGAATTCGAGTGAAAATGTAAACGTATATGAAGGGGAAAAGGCAATAAAGAGAAAAAATGAGGATTACCTTTAGCCATTCAACCCTTAGTGGATTAGTTGAATCCACTAAGCACTGCCTGTCTTAGAGTGGCCTATTTTTCACGGAAATGGCGTAATATACATTATTTTGTACTCTGCATTACATAACAGGTATTGTTCTTATGTATAAGCTTTCCAAAATACAAATTCTTTTCGTGACTCGGTATAATATGAATAAGTATGTACAAACAAAAACAAACGAACAAACCAACACGCCGTTTCCCCGTAAGGGTAGGCAGAGAGGATAGAACGCCACAACACTCTATATTTGCATACAGATCTCGCGTCTTCTATATTCATACATCTTCTCATGCACGCGCGCCGATTATTTCGACTTTTGACATGTCCATCTTTAAGTATTTGTTGGATTCGGTCATGCCGTGTCTTTCTCGGTCTTCCTCTATTTCTGCGTCCATCAACATTCGCATTGTCAATATTCTTAGCCGTTCTTTTGTTGTCCATTCGTTCTACATGTCTTAACCAGCGCAGTGCTCCTTTCTTGATTTCGTCGATAATGCTTGTCTCAGCCTTACATAATGTACGGATCTCAACATTTGTGCATCTATCGTACATAGTTTTACCACACATTAGCCTGAGAGATCGCATTTCGACAGCATTCAGCCTACTTTCATCCCTGTTTTTACAAGTCCATACTTCGCTCCCATACATCAGGGACGGGACCAGGACTCCGTTGTGAACCGTTAATTTTGCCTCTTGTGACAAAGGTCAATGTAAGTGCACCGTTCACTCTGTTCCCGGCACTCACCCTCCTTTCAATATATTTCTCAGTCATTCCATCCCTAGTGAACATTGTTCCCAGATACACAAATTTCTCTACTTGTATATATTAACAAACAAAGTAACAAACAGTAACAAACAGTAACAAACAGTAACAAACAGTAACAAACAGTAACAAACAGTAACAAACAGTAACAAACAGTAACAAACAGTAACAAACAGTAACAAACAGTAACAAACAGTATTAACAAACAAAGTAATGTATCATATTTTTTTTAAATTTAAATTTATTGTTTTTTTTCTGATCTATCATACAATACATATAATTATAATACTATAATTTTAAAACGTTCTTAAATGCACTGTTTGAAACTAATTATTAATGTCGTAATAAAACTTTCTTTTTCATACAATTCTTTTTCTGTTTTTGATGTGTATTATCTTATCTCTTTCTGATATTAATTTATCAAATATTTTTGTGTACCGTATATAAGATTATTATCACACATATACTTACTGCTAACTAATTTTATTATTTGTTTTTAACAATAATTTGTTGATACCATTTTTTTTATACTTATAAGAATATTTAAATGTATTAATTTTTTTGTTTGAATTCTTTATAAGGTATTTACAATTTGCTTTTTAATTCAATTTTTTTTTCTTTTATCAATTTCATTTTTTTTTCTTTTTTATGTAAAGTTTCACTTTTTATTTTTACTCACTATGTTTGTACTTACCTGTATATTTTTTGTAAATGCCTCTTGGGCGTATTGTAAAATTAAATAGAATAAAAATAAAATACAAGTTTCACATAAAAAAATATTATTTCACTTGATTTTCAAACACATAAGTATTTCCTTTCTTTAAAATATAAAGTCCTGCTAAAATGTCTTTAAACGAAATATTTATAGGGAAATTATAAATATTTCCTCATCATCATTCTCTTTTCGCACCTAATGGTGCATAGGGCACTGCATTGTACACCGATTTCAGCGTATTTTGATCATATTTTGTTGCATGTACGTGAAATGATCAGTCTTACGCTTCAGGTATTAGTCCAGGGACTATGAAATATTCTTATGTGAAAACACCTTTTAAATTAATATTTCAGATCAACCATGTCGAGAATCGAACCCGAGACATCTTGCATGGCAGGCAAACGCACTAACCGTTACACCACGAGGCTGACTATAAAGATTTACCATAGTTAAAAATAAACAAAAGAACATTTTTTAAACATTTTTACTAAAGCAAATAAAAATAATATTCTAGCTGCTTAAAATTAAACAAAATCATTAATTAAACTTAAAGTTTAGCATGTTAAAAATTCAGTTATTGATTTTTTTTGTATTCTTCCACATTCTTTCCATTAAGAAAATTTTAACCTTTTACACTTAGTTTTCGACTTTGAAAAATATGTTTATTGTAAACTCAAATCCTAATTTAGCGGCTCGGTAGGTAAAATAAGATATTCTTCAATCAAATGTAAACGGCAAACAATTTTATTACCACTTTGCAGCGTTGTATAAGGAATTGAAATGACAGTATCTACTGATGTGTGGAGCGAAATGCGTATTAAGTATGAAAAATGCTAGCGATAAACGGATTATGGAAGAATCATACAATTTATTTTGCTACAGTTGGCTGCAAATGTTTATTTTACTGCAAATGGCGTAATATCGCTACTCTTTATCAAAGTTCTATATCAGATCTTCCGTTTACATATTCATATAGTTAAACATCGTGTAAATTTATATTCATAACAGCATTTTTGTTACTTCCAAATTTAAATAATTGTGCGTATTTAAAGTGATTCATAAAAAAATGTATTTTCATCAAATGTTTGCAAAGAGACTGATTTGCTTCGAAACCGCATTTAAAGTCATTTTCTTATCCGTACCTCGTGGAGCCAAGAGCACTGTATTGGTGTTCTAATGACTAACCTGTAACCATACAATCTTCTAAATCAAGATGATCAGTCATGCAAAGTCAGAAATCTTCAATATATCAGTAAAAGAACACCCTTTTATCAAATATTTTACGTTTACCTTACCGGGAATTGAACCCTGGACCTCACGAATGGTATGTAAACGCACCGATCGAGTGAACTTATTTTCACTCGACTTCCGTGTTTACGTTTAAATATTTGCGTTCTTATGGTTTACTCAAATAATTTATTTTGAGGGCCATTTTCAACGAGTTGTAAATAACTCACTATTAGAAAATGGGAATCAAGTTGGGTTAGAGTGGGATTCGAACAACGAACCTTTGATCCGCGAGTCCGAGACACTGGCCATGGGAACACTACACAATTTAAATTTCTTACCTCTCAAATTACAGAGATAGTAATTTAAGAGTTAAGTATAGTCGGAGTATACGTTTAAGGCGCAAGGAAGGAATACGGTTTTGTGTTGTGAAGCTGTCCGGTTGAGTTTAAATAAAAATTAGCGCGTTAATACTCACGAATGTATTATATTCTCGGAGATCAAGGTTCGATTTTTTATCGGAACTTAATCAGGTCTAAACACATTACCCATTCTGGTCATAGTGTGACAACTGAACATCACGCGAAATGCGAACTGGCCAAAAGAGGGCGTTGTCAAAATATTATGAAACGAGAGGCATGACAAAGATTTTTTTTCCTTTTCCTTTTCCTTTTCCGCATTTTACAGCTCGTCGGGGAACAGGTTCAATATTTTCTCGTACAGTATTTTTTGTAAATTATTGCTGCTTTGTAAACTCAGTGAAAAATAAAGCTCATATACTTAATTTGCCTCGTGTACCATTTAATCATAATAACCTTGTATAAAACTGTATTTAATTAATCTTGAATACGGATATTTATCAACGGATCATATCCCAACAGTGGTGTAGCCCAATGTGATATGAACACGGAACGTTCTGATCTGGAGTCTGATGTCCAGTCAAAAATAAGATCGTTTTGAGATAAATAAACATATTTTTTAATATCTTTTTGTAAAGGGTTTGTTAAATCAGTTTATTAAAGCAATTTTTTTTTTTTTAAGGTGTTTTATATTATTTATTAAACCAAACACATAAATATAACAAAAAAATATAATAATAACACAATACAGTTAATTACAATATTTCAACATTTTAAAGATAAAAACATCAACAAAACTTTAAAATTAAGAAAAGCAGTAAATTTAAAAATCTTGTATTTTAAAAATAAAATTCATATTTTGAACATTTAGTCGGTCTCGTGATGTAGTGATCAGCGCGGTTGCCTACCACCCAAGATGTCTCGGGTTCAATTCCCGACATGGTTGACACGATATATTTTATTAAATAAGTGTTTTTACACTAGAATATTTCATAGTACCTGGAATGGAACCTGAATCGTAAAACTGATGATCTTACATTCATGTAACAAAAATGATCACGTTACACAGCGATTGATGTACCGATTCAGTGCCCTATACACCATTAGGTGCGGAAAGGGAATAATGATGATTAATGAGTTTAATATTCATATTGAATCTGTCATGAAAAAAACAAAAAAAAGGTCGGACTTATTATGCGGGTATCGAAACCATGTAAACATGTAGACATATGAAAAACTTTAAAACATTTGTTCGTCCCCAGCTAGAATACTGTCCTCCTATTTGGTCACCTTACTATAATGTAAGTGTCTTGGACTTGCGGATCAAAGGTCCGTGGTTCGAATCCCACTCTACCCTAACTTGATTCCCATTTTTAATAGTGAGTTGTTTACAACTCGTCGAAAATGGCCCTTAAAATTAAACATTTGGATAAATCATAAAAACGCAAATATTTCTTTAAAAAAAAAATTACACAAAGAAATTGACAATATTTATGCACTTGTACATACTGTTTGTTGACCAAATAAAATAAATAAGTAAATAAATGATGTAATAACTTACATTTATGCTGATGCTCTAATGGGCATCTTCAGACTGGTGAATATTATACAGTGTAAGGATAATTTATATAAAACTAAATATTATCTTAAGTGTAGGTACATTACAAAAAAAATATACAATATGCAATATTTCAATAGAACAGAGTGAGACAATTTATTGAAACATGTGTTGGCGGTGTACTTTAAGAGGATATTCTATTATATGAATAATATTTATTGTTTCATTACAATGTACAGGGTCCAACTAAGGGGGCTAATTAGGGTGAGTTTTTAAATTCTATCTGCTGATTTATTAAAATTCTATCGCTATTATTTTTTATCCTATTTATTTCTCAAATTTCCAATCTATCCGACTTTTGACCTTTATGTCCTACATGTAAAATTTTTATGTTTTTTGCTTTGTCAAAAGTATGTTTTAATTCATTTTAACTTGATGCATAGTTTGATTTTTTAAATTAATAACTTAAATGTAAATATAAGTTATTACATCATTACAATGGAATTCCATCAAGAATTGTCAATAATAATTTAAATGAAAAAAATTGTAAATTAATAATAAAATTTAAAAATTTATTTATTAATTTTTAATAATTTGAATGCGTTTTATAATTTTATTTTCAACTTTTTATGGTTCGTAATATTCAAACGGGTGGAAACTTTGACAACTCCATTTCCGAAGGTTTGATGTGATTATTGAAAAATATTTTTGCTGACACCGATGATGGACGATGATGGAGTGAAGTATAATGCACTTTGAAATAAAATTTCCCTAATGAAATATAATGGTGCGGAGTAACACACTCCGGTCCATTAGCTGCAACCTGAAATACAAACTTTTAGTGCGATTATTCGCATTTCGGTTACTTTCGTGTTAATGGATCCGTGCGTGCAAAAACAAAAATCAAGGCAACGAAATGTTTCAAGGAGGAGACAAAAACAACAGTTTTATTCTACTTTCACGTGAACTTCATATAATAACGGATTACATTTTGACAATATTCGTAATGATTTAAGTTTTTTCTTCTCGTCTGTCTCACTGTCTAGTGATCAACGCATTTGTAATTACTTATAATACCTTGATTTGTTGCAACAAAGAGAAAAAATAAATTGAGAAGATATTTGTGGAAATTTCAGCATTTACAAGGCGGCATTTTGATCTGTCATTGGCTGGTTTTTTTTACTAACTTTTTTTATTTGTTTATTTTCCGAACATATATTTACAAAGAATTTTAATTACGAAAATACACCATAAAAATACATCTTAAAATTAAGCTATAACATAATTTGGAAAAAATGCCCTCAAAGACTTCACCGTCTGAGCGTGGGCCATTCTTTTTTCAATGATTTAAAAGTTTATAGCATATAAATCGTGAGTATACTAGCAAAAAACTTTAACTCTCAAATCCCGGTTTTGAGAATTCAAGCATTTTAGTTTTGTTCCAATTTTACTCTTTTATATCTTATTTAAATGTAGTAAGATGTTAAGTGCTCATTTAAGGATATGTTTTTAATTTTTCCGTTTCTTAATTTTGTGTTCAGTAAATATTAAGTTATTTTTTTCTCATTTTTCTCATTTTGTTTTTGCACCACAACAGGCCAAGAGGCCTAATTACAGTGGTGAATTACATATCAGAACAAACAGGCTTGAGAAAAATCACATTTTATTTTTTGTGTTCTCACCGGGAATCGAACCCGGAACCTTCCGTGCGTGAGTCAAGCGTCTTGACCACTACACCATTATTTAAAGGTTTTAGCTTGCATAAAATACCCGGTATACGACGAAATTTTTTTTAAACTAGAGATATATAAAATTTAATATGACTAAGGGTATTTTGCCAGCTTGTAGAGCGTTAAAAATTTACAAAACTGCATCATTAAGTCAAATCCGCATATTTACGAATCCACATTTTTTGAAACAATTTTGTTTGATAGAACAAAAGACAGGATTTATTGGCAGTATTTCATTATATACATATTTTTATTTTTAAGAAGGTGTCTATCTATTCCTCCCATGCTAATCCGAGACCTCAAACCTACTTTAAACGGTATCAGTGATTTAATGTTTTGTTATTCTTTAGGTAGAAGATTGAAAGATCTTGGACCAACATGTAAGGAGTGCCTGTGTGCGAACTTAGTTCATTTGTTTATGTAATCTCATTTCCTTACTAAAAATGTGTTACCTCTTTGTTGCAACAAATTAAGATATGAATTACTCCCTAGAGAGGAAATCCAGCCAGTCTGCAAGCATTTGGACATACTCAAAACGTTGTTGAATTAGCTGCCTGGTTAATGAAGAAGTATAAACATTGGGAAATTGTTTTCAGGCGTGGCCTTGTAGGTGAATTGATTTAGCCGGATGAATCTTACCCATATGAAAAAGTTTTCAGCTCTTTTACTTCACAAAAGTCGACAAATGGAAGAGTTGAGGAAATGTGGATGTTCATAGGTTAGCAGAATAGTGAATGTTACACAGTGTGTAAAGTAACATATAATTAAGCCCTGTTATTGCAAAAAAAAATCAAAATCACAAAAACGCCGCTCATGTTACGCGCGTGCGTCCCCCATCACTATATTCAACCAGACTGAGGACTGAATTTGTTTTAGACAACACTCACCGTAGAACAGCGTCTATGGCTTCCTTGTAATGACTTCGTGCTCTCTCTTGTATAAAGTATCTGTATAGATGTGTTGCTGAATAAGCGGACATTCAGTCTTCGCGTAACGAGGATAAATATATTTTGTATTAACATTTAGCATAGTTTTAAAAAAAAAATCTTTCAAAATCAGATGTGAAAATGTCTATTTGAAGATTACAAAAAATACGAATTCCCATATCAACAAGTGTGATATCACAGCCACACAAAAGTTATATTAAATTCATTATAAAAGTACGGTATTTTTATTAGGACCGTATTTTATTTATTTTAAAACTGCATTATCGATTGTTATAAATTTTTATTTATTTTACCGTTCGTCGCTCTCTTAAAAAAAGGATGATCCGCGCATGTTTTTATGTGATGTTTAAGGAATGTAATGAGAAGAGAATATTAAAAATGGATGACAAAGATGATGAACATGGCTGAGGGAACGTGAGGAATGGGAATATTTGCACCGGTGAACAATATGCGATAAGCGCACGTATAACGAGTTTTTCTCTTCATTCTTTTACGTGACTATGAGTTCACAGAAAAAATGCCAACACCCGTTTTTTCCCCAACCCAGGAAACATCATAGCTTTGCCGATACCTGCCGTCCAAAACAGTGAAATTGATAACCGTTGAGCTTTTAAAATTATAAGTGATTATGAATTGAGTAAATATAATAAAAGCTCCTGATATTTCAAATTATAATTGTATGACGGCCAATACATTTTACTCCTAAAATTTCTTAAATGCAAATATATTTTTAATTATTTGATTTAACATAATCATTCAGGAACAGTAATGATAACTAGGCATGGTTCAATGTATTTATTTCAGACAACAACTTTCGAGTTTGATCTTGTTTCAAACATTTCATGATTTTTTTTCAAAAATTACAAACAGTCATTGGCTTTTACGCTTGTCAATCTACGCTCTTCTTTGAACCCTAAAAGGTAAATTATTGTACTGATGTAACTCCCTCAAAAAAATTTGTGATTTCATAGACTTAAAATATTGTGTTATTTTCGTTGTCCTAATAACTGCAATGTTATAATTTTTTTCCTTCGACAACTAACAAACTTTCAAACATCGTAATGTGACATTCCTTACGAAAATGAAAATCCTACAGTACAGTTCTAACAAAATGCATCTTCTCGTCTCTCATAATCCTTGTTTCTCGAAATATGTTCGTCTAATAATACTTCCTACGATGTTCTTCCATCCTTACGGCAAATTTGAAGGGTAAGTGTGGATGCTTCCGGTACGGTCCGCTGAAATAATTCCAACCCATTGTAAAAGGGTGCTTTGATAATTCTGCAGTTGGAGAATATTCCGCCGTATATTTTGATCCCCTGGACTTTGACAAAGTTGTTCCTCGAAATAAAGTGCGCTCTGCTAACATAAGGATCTGTAACAATAATGCAAAGTTGCACTTGTGAATTAACAGAATAAATCATCTGGTTGTACAAGATAAATAAAATAATCAGCTTTTTCGCATTACTTTGAAAAGGTTTCTGTTGAAAGTTGTACATGTATTTCTAAATGCAATTTTAAAAACCACCGGGAATAAACCATTTAATTATTTTTAAAAACTCATGAAGAAGTTAGATTATTATACTACTAAGGCAAAAAAAAATCTGGTGGAAGATTCATTGACAAGACAGCCGCCTTGGCGCAATTAGAAGAACAGTTAACTGGAAAATTGGCGTCGCTAGTTCGATTCCCGTCAGTTGTAAGAAAAAAAATCCAAGAACGATATTTTCTCAATTAGTCTGTTTGTTGTGGTGTATTTTTCTTAACTTCATTCAATATCTTTTCTATCCCACCTGCTGACAAACCTGTAAAATAGAAGCTTAGCGGATTATTCCCTTAAAAAAAATCTATTGTATTTTACTTTGTATGGTTATAAATATGCTTCATATTTTTAAAATAAATATTGCATTGTAGTCCATAAACTTTAAAAAATGACAACTTCTTACTGAAATGTTTTTGACTTTTGCGAATGTTTCATTACATTTATCTTACATAAAATTAAATTGTTGCAATATAACAGCACAGTTTTTTATAACACTTGTTGAATATTTTGGCTAATTTGCCGCTATAAACCCTATCTTTTCTAGTGTTCTTTCGAAATGCTTTTGCTTAAAAAAAATCGA